>NC_084657.1:17476769-17776769 GCF_019802595.1 Syngnathoides biaculeatus
CTGCTCCTACCAGTTCTGACAAAAACACTGAACCCCTAGGGCAGTGTTCCCACAAAGCCCGGGAATGTCCATGTGGAGCGTTGCGCTGGATTAAACTGAAGTCAGATACAGAAAAATGTCCTTTGACGCCACAGATATGCAACGCTACTCTAATCCCAACGAGTGAGTCTTAGGCAGGGGAATGATATGCTTACAGTAACAGTGAAGCTAGAGCTATCAAAAGCTGGTGGCCTGAAAATAAATGGAAAAAATACATTGCATAGTCACTTTTCTACAGCGCCCCTAAAGGGACATAAAAAAAAAAAAAACTGGTTTCTCATTATAACGAGCAACTTACACATTGTAATGACTGACTTTGTTTTCAGGAAGCTACCACTAGCAGGTAAAAAAGCTACGACTACCTGAACGCAAGAAGCTACCGCCAGCAGATTAATAAGCTACAACCCCTAGGTAGCCGTTTTTAGACACTCTCAATGTAATGAGTAGGTTACTCATTACAACGAGTAGGTTACTCATTACAACGAGTAGGTTACTCATTACAACGAGTAGGTTACTCATTACAACGAGTAGGTTACTCATTACAACGAGTAGGTTACTCATTACAACGAGTAACTCATTACAACGAGTAACTCATTACAACGAGTAACTCATTACAACGAGTAACTCATTACAACGAGTAACTCATTACAACGAGTAACTCATTACAATGAGTAACTCATTACAATGAGTAACTTACAGTCATTACTATGAGAATGTCGAAAAATGGCTCCCTATTGGTCAAAGCTTATTAACCTGCTAGCGGTAGCTTCCTGCGTTCAGGTAGTCGTAGCTTATTTACCTACTAGCGGTAGCTTCCTGAATAAGGAATACGGGTCTTTTATACATGCACACATGCAATGGACTACTTACTCATTACAATGAGAAACTAACTAATTACAATGAGAAACCAGTTAGTTTTTTTTTTCCAGTGTCCCTTTAGGGTCTCCGTACTTTTCCGATACACTGTATAAAAATAATGATCATAAACTAAGTGAGAAAACAACTGCTAATGTTGCCCAAGATATTTGGGCACAAACTTTTTTGTTTGTTTTCATTCATCACATGACAGACATCCTTATTGATTTCTTTATCAGCATTGGAGCATGTTTTGTACAAGATGTGACAGTAAAGAGAGGGGAAACAGGCTAAACTCCAAGAATAGCATGAATACAGGAGTCATTCACAGCAGTCTTGTTGGGCCACTTCTTTTTTACTTCACATGTACAGTCGACTAACTCACTATGGACTAACTTTTTATCATTTCTCTTTTGACGAAGACACTAATCTTTGATGCCAAAACAGTAATGAGCATGTGTTGCTTTGGGAGGGAACTTGCCTGAGAATACAGAAGAAGAATATATAGAGACCTCCATTGGCAGTGAGGAAAGAGGTAGACTGTAAAATCTCGGGAAGAAGCCTTTTGATGTAGTAATCTTTCTTCCTTCTCCTAAGAATAGCTGCTATCTGTCAGGGAGAGAGAGAGACTTGTGAGCGTCGAACCATTGGAGTCGAAAGAAACTTTTTTTGTCTGTCTGTAACCCTTGACAATGCATAACATTCAGTGAATGGTTTATTCTACAACGGACAATAGGTTCTTGTTTGCGGGGAAAATGTTTAGCAAAACGAGTGTGAACGGGATTTGGGAGACAATTTTGACACTTTGTTTAAAGCGTGAAGTCAAAAATTTGTGGAGCGCCTCCGTGAACCTTTGGCGTCACAAACGTGACTTAGCTAAACGAAAGGCTAGCCAATCTTCAAACATTGCCAGAACTCGAATTTGCTTTGCTAAGCTATCGTTAGCTACCAACGTAGGCGCGGCGTTGAAACCGCACAACTCACCACGTAAAGGGGGGCATATATTTTGAAGGACACCTCCAGGGCGCCCCTCGTTATGTCAACACAGGACTGCACGCACGACGGGTTCCAGGTATGGCCGACTTCGTAGCAGTTGTGCGTTATCTTGCTAAGGGCGGCCATGGCTGTCCCGCTTCCTAGCCGCGTGACAGCCTACGAGTGCGAGATCGTCTTGTTTCTGTTTCGTTCGCTTGAGACTGAATGGGTCTGACACGCGTCGACGTGCGCGCTCACGTTGCGCAAGCCCGCTTACGTCAAGACACGCCGAGAAATAAAGGCAACAAATGCCAATGTATGATTTCCGGGGCATGCTGCTGTCCGTGTCACGGAAACCACGGTGATATTTATTGCGCCGAAATAATTGCAGGAGTTTGCTGAATTTCATTCATCCTTTATTTTACATTTGAATTATTATTATATTACAAATATAAATAAATAGCGACATGCATTAGTAAGACATGTATTCCATGCATTCAATTGATGAATTTTATTGGTTTGTTTCAATCAATCGCAATAGTTGATATAATCTATGGTAAATTGGTACGGTTATGCTATCATCACTATAACAACGATATGCCTAACTGGTAATCTATTGAAACACTTCTAGAAGAGAAGAGAACCTTTGGCTGCTTGTAATGAATTTTATGATGGAATACATTTATTTCACGAAATCAAAGTCATATCAAATAATCAGATTTTTATTTTATTATTATGACATATTATTGTTATTTACAAACTATGACACATGTTACTCATCATTAACATTTGTATGATAACAATTGGATCCCATTTTCATTCATTCATACTTAGCAGTTCTGGGTAAAAAATAATAAGGGGTAACGGGAAAGGATTTCGAGAGGTTAAGTGGGTCCCATGGTCATCATCAACTCTTCAGCGTAAGGAACTTTAGGTGAGCTCCCAGCACAATTAATATCGTACAAAATCATGAGCACAATTAATATCGTACAAAATCATTATCTCATATAGACTCATTATATTTTACCATGCGCTCAATGCGCTGTATCTTTGCATTTGTAAGACACAAATATGGACAGTAGGTGTCAGCCTTGCATCTTCAAACGAGATGTGCAGTCTTCCCATTGCTTCACCGACTGACGTGTACGCCGCTGGTCATAGTATTAATCCACCTGCAGAATGGCATAGCAAAAGTTGGGTGCATATTCAGACTATACTGCTCAGCTTCTATTGACAATCACCAAAATTCTAATTCACACTGGTTAATGGAGGTGACATGCACCATATAAAACATTTTTAAGTGTCGCTTACAAGCCACATGTCTGCAACTAATTAGATAGTACAATAACAATCTATACAATTTTGATGAGGTGGAACGGTGGCGCAGCTGTACAGTATTGACCTCACTTTTCTGAGGACTGGGGTTCAAATCCCAGCCTCACCTCTGTGGAGTCTGCATGTTCTCCACGTGCCTGCGGGTTTTTTCTCCGGGCACTCCGGTTTCCTCTACATCCCCAAGATATGCATTAAGTGGAGACTCTGAATTGCTCCTAAGTGTGATTGTGAGTGGGACTGTTGTCTGTCTCCGTGTGCCCTGCAATTGACCCCTCCGCACAGGACACTTAACCACGCCTCCTGAAACAGTAAAAAAAGGCAAATACAATACAATACATTCTGAACTGAGACAGACTCCATGCTTCTGATTTCATTCAAATCAACGATATATTATAGATTCTAAATAAAATACATTCTTAACTGAGAGAGACGCCATGCTTCTGATTTCATTCAATCATTCACACGTAGCAATGTTATGCTAGCGGATAACGTCTCATTCATTTATACGAGACGTGTATTAAAAATCAAATTTAGGGCATATCTTCGTGCAAACAGTCTGGTTAAGCTTCGGTCGCAAGCCAGCAAGAAATCAATATGTTTGTGCAGTCCGATCATCGCTAAATATCGTTCAACAAAGAATGTGTGTCAATCGTTCACACGTAGCGGTGTTATGCTAGCGGAGAACGTCTCATTCATTTATACGAGACATGTATTGAAAATCAAATATAAGGCATACCTTCGTGCAAACACAGTCTGGTTAAGCTTCGGTCGCGAGCCAGCACGAAATCAATATGTTTGTGCAGTCCGATCATCGCTAAATATCGCTCAACAAAGAATAAGTGTGTCAATCGTTCACACGTAGCGGTGTTATACTAGCGGAGAACGTCTCATTCATTTACACGAGACGTGTATTAAAAATCAAATTTAGGGCATATCTTCATGCAAACACAGTCTGGTTAAGCTTCGGTCGGCTTCGGTTGGGAGCCAGCAAGAAATCAATACGTTTCTGCAGTCTGATCATCGCTAAATATCGCTCAACAAAGAATAAGTGTGTCAATCGTTCACACGCAGCAGTGTTATGGTAGCGAAGAACTTCGAATTCATTTATACGAGACATGTATTGAAAATCAAATATAAGACATACCTTCGAGCAAACATATCTGTTCCAGTTGATATTAGATGGATTTAGTTGATGATGCGGTCTTCCACAAAGTTTGATCCATCGAAGGCATTTTTCGTACTGGGTCTTCAGTTTTGGAAAGGGTACGAATGGAACTCCACCAACTAGCCTTTCAGGATACCTGTCGTCACTATTACAAAGTCCGTGACTACACTTCTTAACCATATTTTTTGTTAAATAAACCAAATACGCGATAAAACGCGAATTAAACCTATACTGGACCATGCAATGTTGTCTGAGAAAATGGCGGGAGCAAAAACGGGCTTTGGTTTATGCAGATCTCTGGCCTCTGATTGGTCAGTGACGCGGATTCCGCAATATCCACGGAGGGGTCAATTGGCTGGAAACCAATTTAACGTGTGCCCTGCCTCCTGCCCGATGAGAGCTGGGATTGGCTAAAGCACTCCCGCGACCCTCGTGAGGATAAGCGGCTCAGAAAATGGATGGAATCGTGGATACAATTTTAATTACCATATCCACCATGAGGAGGGAAAATGATATATCTGACAGAGTGATGCTAAATAGAATTCATTCAAAATTGTATACAAAAATTTGGGTTGATACTTGATACAGTGCAGTCAATGTTATATGAGGATTTTATTACATATTTTTATCAGTATTACATATCGCCAAATATAATAATGTTAATAATAATCATCAACATAATAAAAATTCCGTTAATAAGTATTGGAATCCAAAGCAGGCATTTTAACAAATTATCATGAACTTTTTATCTCAATAAAATGTAAATATATCCTTGCATACGGGTCAAAGTGAAGAAATTACGGATTTTGACTCTTGAAGCTAAATATAACTAAATGTGATTACTGTACCTTTTTTTCGTTGAACTGCTGAAATTAATATTCCAAACCACCACCACTTTTTTTAACAAATGGGATGCACGTGCGACATAATGGAGGTATCATGGACCCCCCCCCTCAAATAAAAAAAAAAAGTAGTTACAGCTATTTAATTGATTGTCATGTTTGACAAATTACAGTATATCACGAAATTCCCATGACTCGAATTTGCACTTTGACATAATTGTGACCATTACTTTAATTTCCCAGTCAGACAGATCACAATTATGACAAATCTGACAGTTATCGCGAGAGGATTGCTTTTTTTAAAAAATGCATCATTTCGGGGAGGCGGTCGCTGCCTTCCTACCTCAATAGACTTGCTGTTTTCGTGCGGACACACTCTCAAGTCTCCTGTCCTGCTGCTTTGGCAGTGAGCGCTCTCCCACAGTGAAACGATCCGTGAAGTTTCTCTTTCCCCCCCACTTGTTTCTTTCAGGGTGAACGTGCCTCGCCTTCCACGCGACCATGGCGGGGACGTTTACGTTATTATCTAGCTGCTTGTTATTTATCTTCTCGCTCGCTGCGGAAGGGACGGGGGGCCGAGAAAGGCTCTATTATGTGGCGATTGTTGAGGACTATTGGGATTACGCACCAAGTGGAAAAAACCTGCTCAACAACGTGGACGTCGCAAATGATGAGTGAGTGCACCGTTCATGGGTTCATTTTCATGCAGTCAAACGGTAGAAAAGAGGTTGTTGTTTTTTTCACCTGGAGAATGCACATTGAGGATAGTATCAGCTTTTCTAAGTCAGCAGTGACTCAGAAGAACGTGATAGTCAGTCTTTGACCTCTTCAGCGACTCTCTTTCTGCATTTTCAGTGACTACGATATAATAAGACACTCACCTCAAATAAATTGGCCTTCATAGGACACCTGTGACGACTATATGCCTACAGTTCTTTCGTCTTTGGTTTAGCCTTCATATAGTGGTCATTATTTACTCAACTACAGGAAGTACCAGATGTGTGTTATATTCCATCCATCCATTTTCTTATATGCTTATCCTTACAAGGGTCGCAGGAGTGCTGGAGCCTATCCCAGCTGTCAACGGGCAGGAGGCAGGGTACACCATGAACTGGTTGCCGGCCAATCGTAGGGCACATGGAGACAATCAGCTGCACTCACAATCACACCTAGGGGCAATTTAGGGTGTCCAATTAATGTTGCAGGTTTTGGGGATGTGGGAGGAAACCGGATTTCCCAGAGAAAACCCATGAGGGCACAGGGAAAACATGGAAACTCCACACAGGCCGAGATTGAACCTGGGTCCTCAGAACACTGAGGCCAACGCTTTCCAGCTGCCCCACTGTGGCACCCCATTATTCAAATATTAAAAATCAATTCAGTCCATATAGGTGCAAACACATGTAATTGTAAAGGCTTTGAATTGAACAAAAGAAGTGACAACATACATAGATGTTTGTCCTCCACACGATTGATTGAATTCAAAGGCTGTGATTTATCTTCCCTTATAAATCACAGACTAAGAGCTTGGGAAATGAGTCACTGGTCAAGGTCGTAATATGTCAAGAAAAAAATTGAATGATGTGTTATTTAACTGACAAACAACTAGAGTCACTAAAGGACATAACTTTTCCAAGAAGCCTACAATGTTGAAACCAAAACAGGGAAGGAAAAGCGTCGAAGTTTCACTCTAAAATGCTGTCGGACACCAGCCAAGAGATGAAACCCGCAGTGAATGTTGGCTTCCAAGGGGGGAAAAAAAGTTGTTTGTCTGATTTAGTAACACAGAAAAGTACAGTTTTATGCAATCATGCTCCTCTGGTATGCTTCAAACAAGAGCTTCAAGGATGTTGCAACAGTCCTAACTAATCCTTGAGTTATTATACGAACATTTACTCTCAATTCAGCTAATTCAACAAGGTGGAAGGATTTTGACAGTTTTCTGTAGCGCAGCATTTCTTCTTATGAAACATTCTTGAAAAAATCCAATCCAATTTAAATTGGAATGTGCATTGAAAACTCTTCTCCTCCATGTTTGTGGATGTTTGTATTGAGTTAGCTTGTCCAAACACTGCCAATTTATTGATTTATTTATTTATTTATTGGTGAATTAATACTATTAGTCATGTTGTCTGTTATTCTTATGGATTGTTAATCAATTTAAAGTGTTGAAAAAAAGCTTGTGAAAAAATCCCTCTCGGACACTCAAACTGTCTGAGACATGTTGAATAATGTCACCTCTTCCTCAGTCGTGGGGGGGGGGTTGCATTATGTCCTCTCAAGATTGAAAGTCTCTTTCGTTTCTCTCTTTTTTTTAGACAATAACAAGCGAAAATAGTTAGGTTAGTCAGCTGTTTTGTTAAAAACGGATCACTGTAATGCTTCAGTGCAGAAGAAACTGGTCACCTACAATGGCAAGTGTGTGCAAATCATTTCAGCCTAACACGCTGCTGAGTCAGCTCATTTATTTATTGCGCGACTTATGGCTCAAGTTTAGAAGGATGACGTAACCATAGACATTTGCCTTTAAGACGTCATAAATGCTTTTTGTCTGGCCATGGTTTTAAGGTAGTGTTCTCTCAATGTCTTTGCGTAAGCTATGGCAATAGAAGGTACAATAATAAAGTCATCAATCCGGTGTTTGACAAATCAAGCAAAATTTGTTTTTGTTCTGTGAAAAGTAGATGCAAGGATTCTGGCTAACAGTGACAAATGTGGGGTATACCCCACCTCTTGCCCAAATTCAGCTGGGATAGGCTGTAAAAGACACACATATAACATATTTCAGAAAAAAATATTCTGACCGCTAATAGGTTCTGTACTGGAGTAAATATTACTCTTTCCTCTTTTGGGGCTATTTTAGGTGTATTTTTTCACCTAGCGCACTATCATCAGTTCAATTTAAATAAATTCTTTAGAAATACGCTTACTAGTTTACGTGATCCTTTTCAGGCATGCGTCAGTCTTTCTGGAGAGAGGACCCCAGCGTATTGGAAGTGTTTATAAGAAGGCCATGTTCCGACAGTACACTGATGCCACATACAGCCAGAAAGCCCGCCGACCCACCTGGTTGGGATTCCTGGGACCCATACTGCGGGCAGAGGTTGACGACGTCATCGTGGTACACCTGAAAAATCTTGCATCCAGGAACTACTCAATGCATCCCCATGGAGTTTTTTATGAGAAGAACATGGAAGGTAAATGTTAAAGAGGACGTTAGTGATTGCATTTTTAATTATGCATGTACAGGTAGACACTAAGCCTTTGCCTTTGTGTTTTTTGATGCAAGAATGGGAGAAATGTTTTATTAAAACAACTGGGAACCGTTCTAATTTAAAAAAAAAAAAAAGCGTGCAAAATACGCCTCTTTCACTGACACATCAAAAATTATATTACAAGATACAGTAAAAAAAAAAAAAAGAAATCCAAAATGGCATGTCTGTGTCACTAAAAAAACATATTCTTGGACACTAATTCTGAAGAATTTTTGAACCCTTTGTTATGCAACAGGTCCCCATCCCCCGCTATTTAGGAGAGAGCTGGTTGCTGTCTTTGGAATTTCTCTTGGAAAATGAAACAGAAAGTAGAAATTTATACAGTATTTACACACAAAAAAAGAACAAGACTGGGACAAATAACAATACAAGACCGTTTCCCAGCCTTATGTTATGTTATTGGTGAGGCTTAAGTTGGAGCCTTTTTTTCCTTGGACAAACAGGACCTTGATAAGGGGGAAGGGATGAGGAAAAAGACAAAGGAGAGTTGCTTTCTGCTTACACAGGGAGAGATACTGATAGCAAATGTCATACATCAAATAGAAATAGGTACATAATTCCATTACTATTTAGGTGCTGATATTGTTTATTTATTTTAATCAAGAAAATGGAAATTATCTTGATTTAGGAAGTCATTGTGAAAATCTATGCATCTCACCTATAGGTAGTATGTACACTGTAAAGTAACCTTTGAATGAAAACTGAAACAGATATTTGTTTGTGTGCGTGTGTTGGCCTTCCAGGAGCCTTCTATCCAGACGGGACATCTGGTCACTTTAAGCAGGATGACTCCGTACCACCGGGGGGAAGCTACACTTACCGCTGGGAGGTCAGGCCCGAATTTGCCCCAACTGAGGACGACGCCAACTGCTTGACGTGGGTGTATCATTCTCACTTGGACGCCCCCCGGGATATCACCTCTGGACTTATAGGGGCGTTGCTTACATGCAAGAAAGGTATGGAGGTGTGTGATTACATGTTGTGACCTTTGACTTGCATCTAACTACTACTTTTGTTGTTTTATTAACCTCCAGGGGGAGAAAAAAATGAACAATACTGAGTAAAGTGTACATACCAGCTCTAATGAGTTGTTAAAAGTGAAAAACATGTGGGTCTTTGGTTCTATTTGTCCCATCTTTTCCTTACTGTATCGGATTTCAGATGATGTGGGTGCAGCGGACAGATCAAATCTACACGGTCAATCTAAGATCGCTGACATGGAATGATAACGTATACGGACACATCCACCCAAAATAAATACAACTAATGCGATAAAAACCTAGTTTAAAATAAAAACTGCAGCGTGTTGGGCTAGTGGTTAGCAACTCTTGGGTACAGAGTTAAAACCTTATTTCAGACCCTCATGTGAGGAGTTTGCATGTTCTTCCCGTGCTTGTCATTCTAGGATACTCCGGCTTCCCACGTCCCCCCCCCCCAAAATCGTATTTGGTTTTTAAAGAGCATAGGGGTGTGACTGGTTTATTGGCCTGTGAGGTCGTAATTTAGAGCTAAATGAGCAACAAATGAGGTGAGAAAATGATGAAGAGTATCTCTTAAACGACAGTGCTGCCTCTTCCACATTGTTCACATTATTAAACCAGGATTTGAGTAATAAAGCTTATTAGCCAGGCGGAACGGTGTTGCATGTTCTCTATCTTGCACGTCTGCCTTATACAGGTTGTGAGTTTTGTATCTCAGCTTCCGGTGTGAACTTTGTATCCTTTTCATGTGGTTGCGTGTGGTTTCCTCTCATATTCCAATAACAGGCATGTCAGATTAAATGAAGACTGAACTCCTCATAGGTGGAAATGTGAGAGTGATGGATCGTTATTGTCTGGTGACCAGTCATGAGTGCACCAAAGTCCCAACGTCAGCTGAGTTGGGCTTCAGCTCACCCTCCTGTGTACTTTTTGCTTTCATTTTGGCATGTATGCATGTGGGTTTTTTCAGGTGTTCAGTAGTTGTCAATTCAGAGGTACTTATCAGATATGTGTTCCCTCCCAAAAGACCTGCAGTGTAAATCCATCTCTTTTTTGACTCAATAGGAATCCTGCAGGAGAGTAGTGAGGAGGGCATAGCTCGCAATGACGTGGCACAGGATGTGTTCCTGATGTTTAACGTTGTAGACGAGAACCTGAGTTGGTACCTCGAGGACAACATCCAGAGATGTTCTGATCCAGCTGGGGTCGACCGTGATGCCGAAGACTTTGTGGAGTCAAACCTGATGCATGGTAATACCTTTTCAAAACCAAACAGACCACCTAAGTTTGTGTCAGCTGTCTCTTTCTCTCTAACTTACTCTGCTTGTCCCCTTATGTAATAGCCATTAATGGGTACATGTTTGGTAACCTGCCTGGAATTGAGCTCTGCCAGCAGCGTGCAGTGTCTTGGCATTTGTTTGGCATGGGTAACGAGGTGGATATCCACTCTGCCTTTTTCCATGGAAATACCTTACTGGACCGCGGCCACCGAACCGACGTGCTCAGTCTTTTCCCGGCCACTTTTGCTACAGCCGAGATGATCCCAACGGCGGTGGGCAAGTGGCTGCTGACCTGCCAAGTTAATGACCACCTGCAGGGTAGGGCACTTGACCTTTAACCCCTCTTCCCATTTTGTCCTATACTGTAAACACGAGGAACTTGCACGGTATCATAAAGCTGTTCAAAGTCCTTCCAACTGGGAAATAAATTAGATCTACAGTTAACTAACACCAGGGAAATTCCATATTCCACATCATATCAGCTTCTCCATAACTGCATTTTATTATATTTCTGACATTAACGAAGGGGATCTTTTTTTAAAATTCAAACATTTTGGTTACGAGATTAAAGTGAACCCAGCAATATATCTGAAAAGTTCCACTGTCAGTCCTGAGATTCCGAGAGATTCCAAGCGCCTGTCAAATCCTTCTGTCGTTTTGCAGCTGGGATGCAGGCCTTTTATCAAGTGAAGTCTTGCAGCAATGAAACCGGCCCCAAAGTCATGAGTGGTATTGTCCGGAATTACTATGTGGCAGCAGAGAAAACGCAGTGGAACTACGGTCCCTCGGGAAAAGACCTGATCCAAAATGTTTCCCTGACGGATGCTGACAGGTATGAGCTCTGTATGGAAGAGGATGGCCTGTTTGTCCTTTATTGGACACTGACTAAAGTGCTATAATTGTTACATGGAAGTAGATGAGGGTGGATTACAGTCATAACTTTTACACAACTTCACGTTTGGGTTATTTTATTTTAATTTTATTTTATTTTTGTGTAAACAAATGTGTCATTTTTGGTGAATGGTATTTACAATGACATCACAGCAGTAATAATCTTTCAAATTTTGTCTTTGTCATTTCAACTCACTTATCACAGTGTAATTTATCTAAATTTGTTCATAAATCCAGCCATCCATTTTCTTAGCCGCTTATCCTCACGAGGTTCGCAGGAGTGCTGGAGCCTATCCCAGCTGTCAACGGGCAGGAGGCAGGGTACAACCTAAACTGGTTGCCAACCAATCGCAGGGCACATAGAAACAAACAATCACATGTATAATTCATTTTAATAAATAATACACTTAATATAAACAATACTGATATTCTTTTAGTTTTGTTCAGAGTCCTTTTTGAACGCGCATTTAAAGTTACTAAATGTAGTTCCTTCAAACCATAATGGAACTTTGAGCTCCATTCAGTTATCCAAATTTACACGTGTTGTACAGCCAAAGTTTGTCACAATTTGGCTGAATACTTACTATATAGAAATAGTTTCTACATTTATTCATAGATACTATATGTTTTTGTTTGCAATTTAATTTAGTAAGCGCATGTGTATGTATAAAATAATCATGTTACACGCTAGACTGTATCAGGCATTAGAACGCTATTTTGTCACTTGGTTGGGGTTAGTACATATTTTAAGATTGTTTATTTTCAGTTAGACCCATATATAAAATACAGGTCTTTTAAGTGGTCCAGAAATCCATATGTTCTCATTTATGTTGTGGGTTTTTTTTTTGGACAAACTCCAACTAAATTTGCACAGATAACCTAACCCTTTTTTTCCAGTCCATCAGGGGCATTTTTTGGTACAGATGGTGGTCGGATCGGCGGTACTTATATCAAGGTGACCTACAGAGAGTACACAGACAATAGCTTCAGCACGGAAAAATTACCGAGTTCTGTTTCTCCCCACTTGGGAATCTTAGGTGAGGCTCATCGGTTCATCTAATTCTAAATTTGATTCCCCTCAACCCTTCCCCCAATTTTGCCTAAAGATTGCATAATCCAATCTGCTTCCAATGTGCTCTGTATTTGTAAAGGTCCGATCTTGAGGGCGGAGAAAGGAGACATCCTCAATGTTACCTTCTTCAATCGGGCTGATAGAAACTACAGCATGCATCCTCATGGCCTGCACTATGAAAAACGCTTCCAAGGAAGCAGCTACGAGGATGGTGAATGAACGTTCTGAAGTGATATAAACAAGATACAATGTGGTAGCCGATGTGTCATCTTCACTTTTTTCTCTGCGTAAGGTGTTGACAAACCTGGCGCCCATGTCGCTCCGGGGGAGACCTTCACCTACACCTGGCAGGTCCTGGAAGGTCCCTCATCCTCTGACTCTCCCTGCATCCCTTACCTGTACTACTCTGCAACATCGCCAATTGAGGACACCAACTCTGGATTAGTGGGACCTCTGCTTGTGTGCAAAAAAGGAACGTTGGGGGAGAACGGAACTCAGGTTATTCATCATGAAAAAAACAATGCATTGATTGCATCATGTTGAAAAGCTTTTTACCTTTTTACACGGGTAAAGTAATACAACCTCTCTTTAGTATGATGAAGTGTAGTTTTACATTGCAATCACAATAAGACACCTGAAGAAATCAATACTGTACCTCTCTGACAGTATCAATCAAGAGTTAACATTATTTTTGTAAGGGTAGAATATTTGATGCAGCTCAATCTTTTATTGGATCTCAGTAGGTGTGTAGGTGTAACTAATGCCATGACCTCTACTCACATTTTTGACAGACGGGTGTGGACAAGGAATTCTTTCTTCTGTTTTCTGTCATGGACGAAAACCTGAGCTGGTATTTGAAGGAGAACATCAACACGTTTGGTAGCAATGAGACAAACGTAGATGATGAAGACTTCCAGGAGAGCAACAAGATGCATGGTGAGGAATTTGTAACTGTACACAGATCCCACAAGACAGCATCACAGGACTTAAAACAGAAAGGTTTATAAAGTATAAACACCATGGATCTAGCATGTCCACAGTCATGAACACGTCACATTGACTTTACAAGGTACAAGGTTATTTTTACTTTTTTTTTTTTTTTTTTTTTACAAAAACGAGGCACATCTACAACCTCAGTAACACACCAATACAAATTAACCTACTGTATTTTTCAGACTATAAGGCGCACTTAATTTCAGAGGCCCTTCACATATGTGGTGGAAGTTTGATGCTGAACACAGCCGCGCCTCCAGTTATAAGTTTGTGTCGGTATTTGTCCAACCACGTTATCGCTGCTGTTTATTTTAACCTCCCATCTCCCAGAGATGTCTTATTTTCAGTTGAGTTGTCACATGAATGGTGGAAAGTTTTGAAATTATGATCTTGGTGGTGTTGCTTTTTTTAAATTCGTAAAACCTCCATTTTGATCAGGAGTTTGTATATTTTTTTATATCCACTGTAGCAAGTGAACACTGTACAGCCATGGTGACTCGTGTAAATAAAGTGCGGTGGTCAAAGGGCCATCGTGGGAGGCATCAACCGTGTCGCTTTCAGTTCATAATTTTTTGCGTGTTTTCTTCCATTACAACAGCTGTAAATGGGCTCATGTACGGGAACCTTGTTGGACTGGACATGTGCGCCGGGGACAAACTTATGTGGTACACCTTCGGTCTGGGCACTGAGGTGGACATCCATGGTATTTATTTTGAGGGAAACACCTTCAAAAAGCAAGGCACCACGCGGGACACCCTCAACCTCTTCCCTCACACCACTAATACTGCGGAGATGCAGCCACAAACTCCTGGTCAGTTTCACAAACATCCACAAGGACACCACATCCTGTTTTCTGAATGAATGGGGTGGGTGGGTGGGGGGTTAGTCACCCATTCATCAAGCAAATCCTGTATGTCATCAACAATTTTGTTTAGATACATATTTCTGCAGCTTTCCGGAGACAGCACTGAGATTTCCAAGTCTTTATCTGAGACGCCATAGCATTCTGTCATTTCCTGGAATGGAAAAAATGTCAAGTAGAAGTTACACCATACACCAGCTACCACAACCAGATTGGAATGGCAATAAAAGAAAATATGGAATTTATCCCACACATTTGCACCTATTAACAGTTTACCCTCTTTGACGAGACTATAAGGCTCAGTTCGTCTAGAAGGCTTGTGAGGTGCAAGGTAACTTTTTTGGACCTGAGACAGGGCCTGGATTTCACAATTTGTTTGATCTCATCCCAGTCGTGTCTGATTGTTTTGAGTAGGTTTGGTTGTTTTAAGTTCTTCAACAGCAAATCCATCCAAGCATGCTTCAATGAACCTTGCCTTGGCCATTGGGGCACACTCCCAATGCTGGAATACAAAATGGCCTTCCCCAAACTGTTTCCACAATGTCAAAAGCCCTATTATGTAAATACCTTCCATGATCATTCCAACTGTTTCCTTTACTTCTCGTCACTTTTTCAAACAGGCACTTACGAAGTAAGCTGCAGAGTAACAGACCACTACTCAGGTGGCATGAAGCAGCAGTACAGGGTGACCTCCTGTCCGGGCCGCAAAACAAAGACAACACATACTGCGCCTACAAAAAGGGTTCAGTATTTTATCGCCGCTGAAGAAATAGAGTGGGACTACTCACCCAGCAGAGAGTGGGAGCTGGAGAAACACCACAGCACACCAGAGGATAGGTATATGATTTGGGGATTTAGGATAGAGCTTATTACTGGGTACTAATGGAGAGGATTTTTTTTTTCAGTCCAGGTAATATATTTGTGGGGACAGGGAAGAACAGAATTGGCTCGCGATACCAGAAGGTCGTGTACAGAGAATACACCGATGAAACCTTCAGCGTTAAGAAAAAAAGGGACTCCAATCAACAACACTTGGGAATTTTGGGTAAGGTTATACACAGAGTCCAATACACACACATCGCCAGTGGGACAAATGGTGGTAATGGAAAAAGTTACAGTAGTCTTACTGACTGATGTCCATCCATCTATTTTCTTTCACTTCTGCTGTTTAGGGTCAATCCCATAGCTACCTTTGGGCAAAAGGCAGATAAGGCTAGGTACACCCTGGACAGGTTAGTGCAGGGCACAGAAAAAGAAACAAGTATTCACACTCACATTCACGCTAATGGGAAACTGTTTTTTTCCCAACTTTTTTCCAATTAACCTAATATACATGTTGTTTTTTAATATGGGAGGAAGCCAAGTACTTACACAACCACAGGGAGGGTAGAACATGTGAAATCCAGACAGACAGGTCACAGCATTGATTTGAAGCCGCAACCTCTTGGAGGCAGACATGCCAGGCCCATGCGCCTCATTGCCGCCCAGGCGCTCTGTTACTTAAGTTTGAATTTCATCATTTTAATTGTGCAATGGGTGGCACGGTGCATGACTGGTTAGAGCATCTGCTTCACAGTTCTGAGGACCGGTGTTCAAACCCCAGTCTCACATGTTTGGTGTTTGAATGTTCTCCCCTTGCCTATGTGGGTTTTCTCCAGGCACTCCGGTTTCCTCCCACATCCCAAAAATATGCATCGTAGACTAATTCCAGACTTTAAATTGCTCGTAGGTGTGAATGTGAATAGTTGTTAGTTTATATGTGTGACTGGTTTGGGTTGTACCCCGAACTCCGACCCGAAAATCGCTGGGATAGGCTCCAGCACAACCGCGACCCTTGTGATGATGACCGGTTCATAAAATGGATGGATAGAAAATTATGTAATGTAGCTGCAATGTAGTTCAACAGAATTGCTTGGATCAGATGGACCTCGACAATCACTGCTCACACTGTTATGTTGAACTATTTTATGCCACACCAAACACTAGCGCTGATGTGGCTATACTACTTTTCCCCTGCATCTGTGTGTGAAAGAAAATAGTTGCGGCAATAAGCCATTTCACGAAGTTCTGTTTCTGCTTTGGTGCTGGAATTTTGAAAGCTCTGAGTGCAAAAGAGGCTACCAGGGGTTTGCGTGGAGGGTGGGGGCCCTGAATGCCTCCACAGTAATGTTTAGGAAGCAGATTTAAAGATTTTAAGTAGTCAGTCTCAGATTTCCCCATTATCTGTCTTGAGCCCTGAAGTCCCCCAAGCTACATATACCTCATCTCAAGTCTTTGTTCATTGAGACCTGGAGGGTTCCCTTTTTGCCGTTTTAAAAAGCAAAGGTGGAATAAATGAAAGTTGGCACGTTCCTTTTTCCACGCAGGTCCGATCATCAAATCAGAGGTGGGAGAACAGATTGTGCTCATGTTCAAGAACAAAGCCCAGCATCCATTTAGCATTAATGCACATGGAGTAAAGCCATTGACCTCTTCACTTCCTGTCCAGCCTGGTACGAACGCAAGAAAAAAATAGTGCCGAATTAATTTAGCTTGTGATTGCTCATTGAGCGTTATCTGTGAACTCTTATCAGGCCTCTTGACAGTGGTGTCTTGGAATGTACCGGAAAGCTCCGGCCCAGGGGAGTCGGATCCTAACTGTATATCCTACGCCTACTACTCTGACGTTGACTTCATCAAGGTAAACGTTGCCTACAGTGGCGTGAAAAAGTTCACTTGGGTTATAGTTGTTTGATAGTTGCATTTACACCAACTATGCAAAAAAACGAAAATTTAAAAAGGTGGCCAATACATTTTCACTGCATATACATATATATGTAAAGGTCTCATGTAAGTACACCAATTTACAGTGTGTTAAAAGAATTTTGTTAATTATCAACGTAGCTTTTATGCAGAAGTCAAAAGGGGGCATACAGGTGAAAAAGTTGGGACACAGTGCTTAATCTGTCAATTAATCAATCTGGGGTTTGACGCGGCCCCTTAGTTGTGATGTAACCCGAACTCAAAGACCTTTGGAATGAGCCAACATTAGTGCCCTCTGACCTGACAAATGTTTTTTCTGCATGAATGGGCATACATTCCCACGGTGTAGAAAGTCTTCCTAGAAAAGTGGATTCTGCTAAAGTCCTTTAGATGGATCTTATCACTTTCTGTCGATGGAAAGTCCAAGTGTGGCAAAACTTTCCTCCATAAGTGGAAGTTAAGCACGAGTCATGTTGAAGCAGAGTTAATGATGAAGGCTTTGTCCATGTTCAGGATATATATAGTGGTCTTCTGGGCCCGCTGGTGGTCTGCAGGCCGGGGACCCTGAACGGTGAAGGTCCGGACCGGCAGAGGCTTGACATAGAGAAAGAGTTTGCGCTGTTTTTCATGGTGCACGATGAAAACCAGTCCCACTACTTGAAAGAGAACATCAGAAAATACCTCGGGGAAGACCCCGATACCTTCAGACCAGATGAAGACTTTGAGGAGAGCAACAAGATGCATGGTAAGCTAGGTAGAGGATCATTTAAGCAAATGGAAGAATTTTAGGAACACAAGGCTCACATATCAACCCAGGGGTATGGGTACTCATTTAACAATAGGTGTGTCAGAAAAATAACTGGACTTGTATCACAAAAAGATATACAGTATTTCAATCTCAAATGACAACTTTTCCCGTTAAATGTGGGCCAGATGGTTCTGATTCTGAAAAAGATCCTGCGGCATTTATTTCGTGAAATTCTGGGTTTCTGCTTTTATGTTTGGAGTTTACCAACCAACACAAGCGCAAGGAGAACATGCAAACTCCCACACTCTAGATTCAAACACCCAACTTCAGAAATGTGAGGCAGCTATGCAAATGTATCATCCACCAATTTAATTAAAGCTCTCATATCTTCTGCATTTCGTAAATGTGTGTATTTTAGGGATTAATGGCAATCTCTATGGCAATCTCCATGGACTGGTGATGACCCAGGGACAAAAGGTCGACTGGTATCTACTTGGCATGGGCAACGAAGTGGATATGCACACTGTACACTTCCATGCTGAGTCTTTTACCTACAAGGTGAGCTTCACACACATGCACACACACGCACACACACAAACCTGGCTTTGTTTTCTTAATGTTAATTGGATCACAAGATTCATTCAGTGTGCAATATCTTGTTTGTGTCAGACTGACCGTGTACACCGCGCCGACGTCTTTGACCTCTTCCCCGGGACCTTTCAAACGGTGGAGATGGTGGCTGGAAACCCAGGAACATGGCTTCTCCATTGTCATGTGACTGACCATATCCATGCAGGCATGGAGACCACCTTCACCATCAATGGTAAGTTAGTGACATGTGTTTCAGTATAATACAGTACACAGCAGCTACACACTGCATGAGTATAATAAATACATACTAACAAAGGATTCCTTTCACTCTTTCATATTTGCTCTTTTTCAGAATCAGAGATCAAGTCACATGGTAAGATGTTATGATGGATCTTATTGACAGTGTAGCTCTTCACTGTTTAATTATTGAGGTGCAGACCTTCACCAGCTGTTAATCAAAAGTGAAGTTTTCCAGGAAATCCCAGGACCATACTATTATTTTATTCAAGTGCAGTTAGAATGTGCCTTTTAGCTCAAATAAACAACATAAAAAACAGCAAAAAGAGAAACCAGTGAGACATATTTTTTTAAGACGTGTAATAATTTTGGTGTCCATTATCTTTGTTGACTGTACCTTAACAGATTGAGCGATTGGGAGAAGTTTTGTAAGAATTAAAGAAACAAGAAAGAAAAAAAAATTCTTCCTAATGGTGTTAAAATCACATGCTGCATTCATTATTATTATTAGTAGTAGTAATATGTTTAAAATTATTATATTTTTTTATTTTATTTTTAATTTTCACACTCCCTTTTCGGCTTTCGTGTGTAGACATTGTGATAACTGCAGCCCCTGGTCCATCTACCAGTTTTAAAAATTCATTTTGGCACTTGAACACAAAATTTTGCCCATCCCTGAAATATGTGATTTCATATACAAAGTACATTGCAAAGGCTTGAATGTTGGGTCCTGAACCAGTCCATCTATTGATAGATCACTGTCTCACAGTACCTTATTAGCTTTTCGTGCCATTAACCATTGTGCCTTTTTCTATTGCTTTAACCTGCTGCAGCTCCATCTCCTGAAGGTGCCTTGCAGAAGTTTTTTGTCTCCCTCACATTTGGAGTTTTGCCCATAGTTGTGATGCACTGAGACTCTGGGAACTCTGAAAATACACTGGAGAAAAAAGGGGCATAATAACACTTTAGTATGTGCTTACTTGATGTTGTTCCTTGAAATGTTTAATCAAGTCCAAATATTTGAAAGAATGTGCGGGAAATAGTACTACAGAAGCATTTTATTTGTATAGAAAGAAGTTTTCTATGTTGTCATGTTGCACAATGTTCATTTACTCAGCTGGATTTGCAAATCACTGTTGCACCAAATATTTTGATACAAATCTAATTATAAAATTAAAAAAAATGTTTCTGTTTGTCTTTGTGTATAGTGCACTCGTGTCATGTCATGCGCTGTCAGGACTTACTTCCACTGGGTGGTGCTGCTTGTTACTGAGCGTGCATGGAGCACAACATTTATCAAATACAGGTAGAGAATGGGATGTACGTTTTTAAGGAAAATGCTGAAAGCTATTTTTCTGTATTGTTTTACCTGATCTTTATCTAATCTATATATGCGACCCTAGAGAGGAGGACCACTCCAGAAAATAGATAGAGTAGAAGTGACACTATTTAAGTATATATGCGTCTTCAAATTTGTGTCATTTTCAAATATCCCGAATTTTTTTTTTTAAATCACAATGCAAATGCTAAATTGCTCTTATCTTTATATCGGGCTACTCCTCCCTGAACAAGCAAAATGAACTGCTCTGCAATTTAGCATGTTTGGCAGATGCAATTTTGGGTGTGCCCCGTTGTAGATGAGCTTCCAAATCTGTTTGCATAAGCAATCAAGTTTGCACCTGTTTTTCTGTGTGCAAACCTTTAGTAAATTAAAGTCCCATATGTTGTGGTGTACTCAAAATGACCACCCAATACGTTACACAACACACATAACATTACTTTTAACTGATCTAGTTGGACTAATTTTCAAATGTTTGTTTTCAGGCTATTAAAACACTGACCTCAACTTTGTGTCAAGAATGATGAAAGTATGTGAATAATTGACGCCGTCCCATAAATGGGGAGAGGTCTTTATAATTACACGTAGATGCTATAAGATAGTGAGAAGAAATTAAAACAGATAGGACTTTAAAGCATCAACACCATGAATGTACACTATGATGTACACATGTTACATAGATGACTGTTCAGTAGTTACATGATGCAACATAAAGTACCTTGACCTGAGGCTCATATAATATTAAAACAGGAACCCCACTGGACCCACTGCACTTTGCCTACCATGGTCATGGACAATACAGTCTACATTGGACTGTACTTTGTCATTGAACACTTTGACAATGTAAGAATCCTGGCACAACAGATGAGTTTGAGCGCAACCAGCTTATCCACATGCACCTTTAGCACAGGGGCCCCACCGAGATGCAAACTATCTTCCTCTATACACTTTCTACATAAATGACTGCACTACTGCGCACCCAGCTGTCAAAACTCCTGAAGTTTACAGACCATACCACAGTCCTCAGCCTCATCAAAGGTGGTGAAGATATCAACAATATGTTGAGTGATGCACTGATGCAGCCAGCACAACCTGGAGCTGAACACCTTCAAAACTGTAAGATGATGATGATCTAACACTTAAGGAAACATACATTGCCATGGCTGCGACTAATGCCGTCCATCTGAGTCACTCGTCAAGACCTTCAAATTCCTGGGAATTACAGTCTCTCAGGACCTAAAGACTCCTGAGGAAGCTGTTGAGGCAGTTCTCTCCAGCCTGTCATCGAATCAGGCCAGGGTTCATCCATCGCTGTCTGCTTTTGTCCTGCTCCAAAGCACAAAAATCTGGCTGCAACAGTTAGGACTGCCAAAAAGATTGTCGATGCTTATATCCACTCTTGATGACTTGCATGCTGCAAGAACTAACACAAGAGCTGTCAAAATTCTCTTGGTCACCTCATTTTACAGCTCGTTCCTCTGGGTAGGCGCTGTCGAACAATGCACACTAAAAAGAATAGACATTCATGTAGCTTCTTCCCTCTCTTCATTAAAATGAGTTGCCATTAACATATTTAAGAGTTGACTTACAATTCCACTCTGACATATTGGCAATTGTTGCCAAGCTTGTCATCTCTTTTCAGACATTGTTACATTATTACCACAGCAATTTTTATAGCATGGTCTCCACGTGTTATTTGCATAACACTTGTCAATCACTACTGGCCACTTATGTGCTTGAGGACTCTGCACTATTTGCACAATTGTCATTGTTTCACAATTATCACACTACTTAGCCACTTTAAATTGCTTACACAACTCTGCATCATTTGCACAATTGTCTTTGTATCAGCATTACCACAGCACTGATACGCGATCTTACATCCTCAGTGACTCTCCACATTTGTATATTTATATCCTAAATGTATATTTTGTCATAGTGGCTTGTTTTCTGTGATATTAGAGTGGCTCCTTCTGCCGAAATCAAATTCATGCTGTTTTATTTATTTGTAATATTTGCCTAAATAACGTGCTGGCACAAACTAACCGGACATCACACGGACAAACAAATATGCCCATTAGGGTTTTTTCACAAACGACATGTAACTCATCTTTTACCATTTACACACAATAAATTTGCAAATGTTGAACATCATCAAAGAGTGAAGACTCTGCACTGGATAACAACACTTTGTATGTAAGGAATGATGTTTTATCGGGTGAAGGAACTAATTCATATTGAGCACTTGTGACTTCACATTTTATTTGTTTACAGTAAATACAGCTCACGCAGTGTGATTAATCAATGACTGCTTGATCAAACGGGAATGTTATGTGACACCAAATGTGTTAACCACTGTAACGACATACCATTACATAGCAGTGTTTGTCTTTGACCACTCAGTGCCTCCTTTGCATTTGCATGGTCATTGCAGACATCTCACACATAAACACACACACACAAACACACACAAACACACACGTCATCGTCAGTCATGAGACTGACATTGCAAAGACTAAAATATAAAGATTAAATCTCAAAGTGAAGTATAATTTTGCTTTGTCTACCATAGATTTTGTCTTATCAGGCAATTTTTGTTTTCACTTGCTTCAAGGATTTTTTTTCCCCTTAAAAACTTCATAAGGTATTATAACTCGTTGTTTGGATTTTATCATTGGTTATAATTGATTTTGTCTTACAATGAATGCAAAAATAATATAAGTTTAATTAAATAGTATTGTTCTATATCATTTATTCTTTTAGGCGAGCTGTTTTAAGTAATTCTGCCAAGTCATGCTATCCTGTTCCATTGTCAGTTTATTTATCTTAAATCGAGAAATATATTCCTCATTTCATTACTATGAAACTTTTTTTTTCGAGTTTTTGTTTTCCGTGTAAATGGAGCAAACAGATGATGTGAGAAACCAATTAATCAATCAATTCCTAGTTTCAGCGCAGTATCAGTATAGATACCAAATCATCTGAAGAAGAAAAGCGCTCATCCTTATCAACAATAATCCGTTTTGCTTTAAACCACAATTTGTATGGGTTGAGTAATTGTTTCCGTGTCAGCAACTACTGTATTATGCCCCACACTTACCATCAAGTTTCACCTGTCATCTTGTCTTTAATTGTTTGATTAACAATTTCTTTCGTGGTTTAATTTTTTAGACAATAAAAACAGTGGTGTCGGAAACGTCAGTAACAATCGAAATATAGACCCGTCGCTGTTTTTGTCGAGAATTGTTTTCCACAGATAAAGACGTCAGTCAGGTACGAGTCTATAGGGGGCGCGCTAACGACTTGTACAGTATAAATAAAGTCGGGGTTTATAAATGTGTCTCTTTGACACATGGCCGTTGGCGCATACAGGCTAGAGAGGTAAGACCTATCGGCATGTTTGTGTTATGGAATGATGAAGGATTTTTTTTTTATAAATAGGGTATGTTTATATTGTATTTAATCTTAAAACAGCTGTCTTTCTTGAATAAATGACTGTGAAGCCTTTGGATTACATTTGTTACTATTTTCCATAGTTTTGTCTGCAGTAATGTGTTTGTCAAGTGTTCCCTTTATATTTTGAATGCACCAGAGTACAGTAATTTAGCAGCGCTGCGGTTGAATGGGCCCTCATGAGGACGTTTAGGTAGGGAAGCTCTGGGGAGAGTGACTGAGGGGCCCTGAGGTGATGGAGTTCAGTTTTTCCCAGATTGAACCAGTTTGCCCTCGTTTATTCCCAGAAAACAACAGAAACCCATTTATTCCACTGTGGGTGCTGGGTTAATTACTATGCTGGACTATAATAGAGAGGTTTAAGTTGATAAATTGCCATTAATTATTGAAGTACTGCACATAATTATCCCATACTTATTTGGTGAAATGTTCCAGTATGGAGAGAATTCTTGACACATGATGTCAGAATACTTTACACGCATGCAGCACAATCAGTTATCTTGATCAGGGTTCAAAGTTAATTGTTGTTGTAAAGGTTCAGTATTTTGCAGCGATAGGCCGACTATAAAACCTTCTCCTCCCCTCATGCCTTTGTCTTCCCAGATAAAGAGATCACTGATCCTTCATCACAAGCACTGTCAACGAAGCAACAACAACCGACTGCCTCTCTTTTCCCTTTCTCAAGACCCTCAGTCTCTCTCACAACCCTGTTCTCTTCCACACTTCCCATCTTCCTCCCTTCGACCATGGCTCCGACGCTGGCCACGGCGTTCGCCCGTCGTTGGTGGATGGCGGTGACTGCTATCATTGAGAATCTCCTCTTTTCTGCTGTGCTCTTGGGATGGGGATCACTCCTCATTATGCTCAAGTCTGAGGGCTTCTACTCATACCTGTGTAGCGACGAAGGTGAGTGAATGACTACTTGGGAGTCACTGAACACAGCTTTTCTTTTTAATTGTATGGGAATAACAAGATTTTCCCATTTTAAGTGCTTTGCTGAATTTGAATAGTTCAAATTGGAACATTATCTCTTGTCCTTGATAAAACAAAGGTACAACTCTAATACGCATGTGAATGTAACTTTGTAAAGACGCATGAACAGTTTGTCCTTGCCAGTCTTATCCAAATTGAGACACTTGGCAGACTTGCAATGTGTATGGTTTTATAAGTTGACACATGTAAGTCACGTGACTGATTTCAGCACATTACCTATACCAATTTGTTTAAATTACATTTTTTTTCAAATGTGAGAGAACAAAAAACATCAGTATGTGTATATTGCCACTGTTCATACATATTTATTAACGTCCCGATTAGCGCGGGCTAAATTGTGTATTCAGAAGCACCTAAATGCAAAGTTGAAAGACGTTTTGTCATAGGTGATGTGGCATGGCAACTTCTTCTGACTGGCTTTAGTCTTACATTGTTCAGAAGCTCCAAAATGTCAATACTGAATAGAAGCTAGGTTGCAAAACTTTGCTTCTTTCGTTTTCGGGTTTCAAAAATGTTTACACGAGGCGATAAAGTCACCCCACTGTCTCTCATTTTACCCGCTTTATGCTAGCACCGCTTTAGAAGCCTGTTTGAACCTACCTTTCAGATTGGTATTTTAAGTTACAAAATCAGCCATTACAATTTGTCTGAGGTTTGATAAACAACATTTTGTCTGTACTTATGCACTGGTAGTCTTCACAGAACATGTCAAATGAAATACACTGCAATTTAGGGCTTTTGGCAGACACAATCGTGCAAGCGCTCCTCTGTTTGTGTGAGCAATCAATTTTGCGCCTGTTTTTGTATACACACACCTTTAGTAAATCAGCCCCATGGTATGTGGTGTTCACAACAATAACACACCACATGCATGACTATCTCAGAAAAATTTGCTGTTTTCAGCGCTAAATTAAAATGACAGTATCATAATTAAAAAAAAACTTGAGACCCATGTTAGGCAGCATCGGTGGCACATCTGTTTCAAAGTCTTAAGGTTCAAGGTTGGAATCCTGGTTTTGGGCTTCCAGTGTGGATTTTTTATTTTCTCTCCAAGCTTGTATGGGTTTTATGGGTACTCCAGGTTCTTCCCCAAATACCTGCATGTTAGATTGAATATGCTAAATGGTCCAGAGTTGTGGCTGTGAGTGTGAATGGTCATTTGTCTCTGTGGCCCATCCAATCGGCTGGCGAACCATCCGGGGGTGACCTCAGTCTTCTACCGAAATCAACTGGAATAGTCCATCCAAAATCTATACTTGTGACTTGACTCAGAGACAAACATGGGAAGGTCATGTTTGTAAGACCATGCGAAGGGCCTATGGGTAATTTAAGTCAGACGATCCTGCTGAACTCCCAGTGACTTAATTTAATGTTTTGTCCTTTGCACCGACAGTGGTGAGTGACCAAAGTTGACTATTGGCTGAAAAGAGCATTTTTGTTTCACTTATCATCTTCTTATTCTTTACACAATTGATTTATCTGTTGGATGACATTACCAAGACGTTGTTACATCTCATAGGGTTTGTCTGGTTGGAAATATCCAAAAAGTGACATAAATACTCTTCTCTTGTGGGCATTTTTTACTGAAAAGTGGATAACCATGTTTTATCGGATTTCACCAGATTTTTGGCATGTTAGTGACAGCATCTTGCAACACAACCATTATTTTCAAGAACTGCAACTCATTATTAACAAAAATAAAACCCAACCTGAAGTACAGGTCTGAATCACCACTTAACCTGTCTGATAAAATCAAATACAATATTTGGCCTTCACATCTGCACAGGTAACTTCCAGAGTGATGATACAAACATCTTATCTCGCAGCAGATGACGCAAGGAGATGATGACAGCACCAGCTCAGTTCTTTTTCAGACATGTGACAGATAGTGAGACAAAAAAAACAGAAGCAGCACTTTATTATTGGCCATGCGGAAGTTTAAAGTTCACTGATAATGAACAGGGAGGGAACAACAGGCTGATAGGAAAAGTGATGAGGAGTAGGAATGAGGGGGCTGAAAACCATGATAGAAATGAAGCAAAATGACATGAGGCCTTAGTTTCATGCGAGAATGTTGAAAATATTTTACGCAGTGCATATTTCACCTTGTTCCATCCAACTGTTGAACATAAAATATGAAAACAATGCTGGATCAGTTGATGGTTTTTGGATTAAAATCAAATACAATTGAGAGAGAGACTGAGAGAGAGAACACTTAATTTATGATAATATATATAATCCCAACAAGAACTCAAAGGCAACCCTCGCCAGATTCCTCAAGTAAATATTCCCTTGATTTTTGCTCCTTTTACAATTTATTTAAGGGAGTCTGATCATGCCATTCGGTTTATTGACCCTCATGAATATAATATCTGGATAAAGTTTACATAGGATGACAATTAAGAGTCGCTGTAACTGTTTCCTGTGGCTCTAGAGCAGATGTGTGGAAACTCAAAAATCAAGTCTGTCACACCAAAAGAAATGATCCACCAAGATTTGTGCCCATGTTCTATTGGCTTTACATTTCCAGGCAACAGCTCCAGCTACAATCTATCCCTGGAGACAACACAGGCGCCCGACGAGTATGCTGACTACTATGAAGAGAGCGAGGGGCCCGTGGTGGCCCTGGGGGATGGAGTGGAGATGAAGCCCCTGGTCCCGGCGGATGGGCTCCTGAGGATGAATGGCTGGCTAATCTGTAAGGAGCAGGATGAGATGTTGAACCTAGCCTTCACTGTAGGCTCATTCCTCCTATCTGCCATCACACTACCACTGGGAATTGTCATGGACAAATATGGACCTCGGAAACTCAGACTATTGGGCAGGTGAGAGACGGGGATCAGGCAACATTAAGTGCTATATTTAAAAATAAATAACTGATCCAGCGATCAAGAGAAAGTGAAACAATCCTGTAAGTTAGGGGTAAATGTTTAGTCAACTATTTCTCTGTGGTGGTGTTGTTTTGAGAAATGCATAGGCCAGTTCAAATCCTCTTGCCACCCTCCAATCTTTCCCCTTTACGGGATCTCAAAAAAGTTACCCCAAGATCTTAATGACAAAACATGGTTATTTTCATTTCAGCACATGCTTTGGCTTGTCTTGTCTGCTCATTGCTTACGGCGCCTACCAACCCAACGGTAAGGTACTAAAACAAACAAATCTGTACATCCAGATTTCTTCAGTTACCTATTTTGGTTGTTGCCAGACCTATGAACTGTTTTTCTTGCTACTTTTACAGAACTTTCTGTTCTTATCTTTATCGCCCTGACCTTCAATGGGTTTGGTGGTATGTGCATGACCTTCACCTCCCTCACGGTAAGTGTGTGAATGGACATTTATGCTATGTAAATTATCAATTGGTCATCCTGGAAACCCACACCACAAGTATGCAAAAGCAAGCAGAAACTGTTGAATCTGTTGGCGTGTACATTATAAATAGGATTGTTTTTTCTCTATAATGCAGATGTATGTCTTGTATGTACAAAGACACACTGACATTCACAGTCTTTTACTTGAAAACAAACTCCATTGCAATATTTATCATTCTAAAACTTGGAGGTGTGACACATTGTAATATATGCTTTAACTCAGCTCTTTGAAGTTAAACTATCTGTTTTCTATAGTGTGTATCCTCATTAAGATCACAGATCTGTAACTGGAGCCTATCCCACATAAATTTGTGCTAGAGGTGGGGTACACTCTTGACTTATCCTTCAATTAGGCATACATCTATAGAGAAAAAAACCCATTAACACCCACATTGACACTTATGGACATTTAAGTCTTCAATTGAACCCAGAACCTCTCCACTGTGAGGCAGACATGGCAACCACCACATTACCAAGTTTCCCGTGATTAATATAAAAAGTAAAAACGAAAAATGCGCCCACATTTTGATTTGGTGTTTAAGATAACTATCAAGTCTGATAAATGATACATTAAAAACATGTATGTAAGGAAACAAGTGATTAATTTCCATTGTTATTTCTTCTAATACTGGATCGAGTAAAATTTGTCCAATTCCTATCCCATTCCTCAGTAGAACTATCATGTAGAGTGTGTAGTGTGTAAATTTAGGACAAAGTGACAGAAAAACAATTATGCCCCATTTCCTGTCATTCTTTGTTTTGTATTCATCTTTGTCTATTCAGGGAATGAAACATGGCTCGGAGCCACAGAGGAATAACAACCTCTGATGCTGTTTAGGATTCAGAGTTCACAGCAGTGCCACACTTTGCATTCTTTTCCCTTTTGTTCTTCGCCTGCGCCATCATTTGAGCCTACAAGGAAGCACACAGTCCAAAAGTGCACCATGGTGATGCTATTCACTGTAGAGGGCTCCTCTGTCCTTGTAAATCTGTCTACGCTGTACAATGTCTACAGCACTCTATGTCATAAATACAACATCGAAACCTCCTTTCACTCTTCTCCTTTACAATCGCACAACGTTATATGAAGACAAGAAGTACTCGGTTAATTATTACGTGACTCAATCTCAGACTGATACAAGCATGTAATGTGGCCTTTAAGGTCTTACGCAACAGCCAGTCGTGATCACTGGCTCGTCGCCCTAGATGCACCCCTCGACTTTCTCTTCTTTTTCATCTCTTATGTAATTCAATGTGCTTGTTGTTGTTCAGTGTCTCGAAAGAGAATAGCTTGTTAAAGGATGTATTTTGGAATGTTTGACACCCACTTCACTTTCATAGAATTGGAACTTGAACAATCCCCGTGACAAGCCTTGCGTCACGTCGTTTTCTTTTTGTTCAACAATAATGGCTAGAAAATAAAGGCCACGAGCACAGGCTCAAAGTATCGAGCTGAAATGCTTACCGTGACAAACATCTGTCTTTTTCATCAGTTGCCGAACATGTTTGGGAATCTGCGGTCCACTTTTATTGCCCTGATGATTGGTTCCTATGCTTCCTCTGCTGTCACCTTCCCTGGTGTCAAGGTAAAAGAAAAAGTGATCCTACTCAACCACCTTTCCGTCAACATTATTATCACCACGGCTCTGATATTTTGCCCAGGTGATCTATGACTTTGGTGTACCATTCATCACTATTTTGGTGGTCTGGGCAGCCTGCGCTGGACTTGTCTTCCTGAACTGCTTCTTTAACTGGCCCATGGAACCCTTCCCAGGTCCAGAGGACATGGACTACACGTTAGTATTCCCCAGATATAAACAGTACTGAAATTTGTTTCAAGGTTACAAATGGCATGCAATGAACTAGTCTGTGCAATATCTGTAGGAAACCACCATGCAGTACATTCTGTAGCAATGTTTTTCTTTCAGACCGCAAACTAATTGAGATTCAATGTGTATGGATTCCCAAAGTGTAATTGATGCCAAGTACTGCAAACGAGAAAAAAAATGTTTCATAAAATAAGAATTTATTCATAAAAGTTTGTCCTTAAAAAAACTCATCATTCTTTCTCTCCCGCTGTTCTTCCCCAGTATCAAGATAAAGTTCAGCTGGCTGGGTTTTGACCACAAAATCACAGGCAAGCAGTTCTACCGCCAAGTCACCACAGTGGGGCGTCGTCTAAGTGTGGGCAACAGCCTGGTGCAGAAAGATTTGCCAACCAAGGAGGGCAAGCTCTGTCTTTCCACCATGGACCTGGAGTTAGACGAAAAGCCCAAAGAAGAGTGTAAGTGATGCAGCCTTCAGTCACGCCCCCTTATCTTCTGAACTGGAACCGTAACAAGCTATCTCCTCTGTTCTGCAGCCCAATCGTTCTTGAAAACCATCATCAGCCCGATTTTCCTGCTCAGCCTGGTGACCATGTCGGTCACTCAGCTGCGTCTCTTGTTCTACATGGGGGCCATGAACAGCGTTCTGGAGGTGCTAAGTGATGGGGATCTCAACACAGGTGAGGGTCCAGCTTTTTGCATGCAATCGACAGGAGCCTGGTCTCATGAGAATTTAGTCGAATTTTGTAAAAAATATGAATATTTAGTCGAAGAGTGTCATCATTGAGTATACAAAATAGATGCATGGAGTAATTTTGATGAAAGCAAATGTGTTTTTTGTTTTTTGGGGGGCAAAATATGAGGTTTCAATGGGGGGGCGTAGTACCCGTGAGGGATGTGTCTGTTTCAACACTCGCACATTTGCCGTCATCAATACCACCGCCACACCCCGCCGCCAGTGCCCTCCGTCGCCAGCTTTATAAAAGCAGTAGGCATGTCTAAAATGTTACGGTAGACCACCACTTGATATTCCTACTTCCTACTAAATTCTCACAGGATCATGTTATTGTTGTAGTTGTTTTTAATCAATGCTGTTTAACAATTAAGACTGTACAATAAACGTTGCTCTCAATTTTTGGTTTTCAGTGGAAAGAATGGAACTTGGTAAGATTCCACATTATATGAGTTGTTTTTTTTCTTCCCCTGTACAGTATCTGGTCATTATTCTTTCAATAATCTAGCATTTATTTAATATTTAACAGCTAAGCAGGTAGATAGCAGCAATCACAGCTCCAGCTCTCGTTCTTTCAATAGGCCTGCATTTATTTAACATTTAGCAGGTTGGCACTAACAATCATCTACTGTTCCAGGTCCACAGTCCCTAACATCCTGCTTATTTGTCATACTGTGACTGCTATTATTAATTCATTGTTTGACCTTGACTGTGAGGCATGTTTACACCTGAGGACAGCTTTCATCTGAAGCTTGAAACACATCGTTAATCATTGGTTGTAATTATGAGTTAAGTTTGCCTTTCCAAGTACGCATCACATGAGCAGCTTTGCACTTGTGCCCTTGTATGCGGAACAGTTTTGTATTGTTCAATATTTGACTACTTCCCACTAAATACTAACAATTACCTACTTCTCAATCTTCAATTCAAATGAAAATGTTTCAAACGCTCCACGATTCTTCCATCTAATGACAGCCTACATTGTGTCAGTATCTTTTCTAATATTTGTATTTTTCAAATATCTGACCCCCGATCCTGACAGTGAGTTTGTACTCGTCCATCTTCGGCGTGCTTCAGTTGCTTTGCCTCATGACCACTCCTGTGATTGGTCAGATCATGGACTGGAAGCTGAAGGATTGTGACGATGGAGAGGAATCAAAGGAGCTGTGCAGCAAGTGAGTCTTGTTCATGTGAAATTGATACAGACTTTGAATTGTTTATAATGTTAACAAGAAATAGTGATTCCTTCCGGAACAACACATCAATGCTTGGGAACGCTAAATTCAAATGCTGTAGATTGGCTCAGAAAGAAATTACAGTACTATGTTCACCAGGGATGAACCAAAGAAAAAGGGAAGAGACAGAAAGACCCAGAAGGTGACCAACGCCCTGCGAGCATTTGTGCTTACGAATGTCCTTTTGGTGGGCTTTGGGATCACTTGTCTGATACCTAACCTCCCTCTCCAGGTGAGCGGTTATTTTGACTTTTTTTTTCTTCTTTTGATTCTTATGTTAACACCAGCTAAGAGTGGAATTGCATTCAATGGCCACTTTGGTTTCAAGTGATAAAGGCAGGTATTTACACTACAGGTCAAAATTCCCAACGCTGACAGACTGAAGTGTCAATATCTGATTGTTTTATTGTTTACATTTTCAAGTATTTTCAAAGGACTCATAACAAGTATCAATCTGCTTATATTTAATGAACACCTGGAAGAACCTCCTAGCCCAAAAACAAATGCCAGCTCATGCCGATATATAAGCCAAAGTGACAACAACGTGAAACAACATGGACACAATAAACATTATGTTAAACTTTACACATTGTTGAGTTTGACTGTGGATAGATTGTTCTGTCCATATGTTTAATAGGATTCCCCGTGGTTTAAGATGATTATTATTCAATTATAATTTTAAATAATACGTTCAATAGCCTCTTCCAGATATAAGGTTATCCGATTCTATTTTATTTTTATCCAAGTGTACAACGCCAGGAAAAGGGCAAAAAAGAGTCACATGGGAGGGGAGAAAAATGGGAATTGGGTCACTTAAACCTTGTTTTGTAAATCAAGTACTGGTATCTTCATTTTACGAAGTTAATGTTGATAGTGTATACTTTGCAAATACAGCACGTCCAAGTTTTGCGAAGCTAATAAGAACAAATTCCAAGAAAGTTTGTCCGAACAGAACCCCTGCTTCCACCAAGCAGTACATTACCATTGGGTTAGGTCGGTTTTTGAATTTCCATTGTCAGTGGTACCAAGCAACCACATGAGGCCTTTAACTAAAGGGTGGAAGTAGCCACATCGCAGTCTGTCCATTTGATTGACAGAAAATCATCACTTCAGTTTGATGTTGAGGAGGAAGAACACAAAATTAGCCTCTTGCTAAACAAAGGACGCTGCATAACCATTAGTACCATTTGTTGTGTTGTAAAAAAAAGTTTCCTTGAGCTGCTGTGGTGTCTCTATTCAACAGGCCTACACGTGCAAATACAAACTTTATCGCTTTTAAAAATAAGATACAAATCCCGCATTGTTAGATAGTATGCGTATTTTGGTCACAAAGTTCCTCTGGTTCCCCCTTGTTTCAGATCGTGTCATTTGTCTTGCACACCGTGGTGAGAGGATTCATTCACTCGGCTGTCGGCGGCCTTTATGCTGCTGTGTAAGTTTTACCGCATGACTATCGGAACCCAGCATTACGATCCCTCCATATTATCTCTCAAACGGTTATGCTTAATGCGAACATTGTAACATTCCAGGTACCCCTCCTCGCAGTTTGGCAGTCTAACAGGCATGCAGTCACTCGTCAGCGCTGTCTTTGCTTTACTGCAGCAGCCCCTCTTTCTGGCTATGATGGGACCCCTGGAGGGAGACCCATTCTGGGTATGTAATGACACACACATACATGGATACTAAAATTCTGAGCGTGGCTAAGGGTGATCTCGTCCCATTCAGGTCAATATCGGCCTGCTCGCTCTCAGCATGCTGGGCTTCCTGCTGCCTCTCTACCTGGTTTGCTACAGACAGATGCTCCACAAAGAGCGGCACGAGAAGGAGAATAACGCCAAGATCTATATCAAAATCAACGGATCTGACATCCCAGAGGCCTTTGTTTAATTGCACAGAGCAACCACAACACTGTGGAAAAATAATGACAAACATCTGATTGGTGCACCATGCAAAGTGACAAATCCACTTTAGCGATGGCATTCTTATCGGACTAATGTGTATTGAGCATGTAAACACACCAAGACCCTCTTGTTTAAAGTTTGTGGTGTGGAATTGTAACACAAATCCGTGAAAAGGATAAACGAAGCGGAAGAGGAAAGACTGTGAAAGGAAAGAGGCATCAGCACTCTGTAGTCCACCATTCCTCGACTTGATTTTGTCATGTTTTTGTCCGGTGAAACGTCTTAACTTTAATGCTTAGACGTTCTTTAACTATCTTTGTGAGTGATTATGAGGGAGTACATGGGCCACAAAAACTACTTTGAGAAAACTGTAATGTTACAAGAGAAAAGTCAGAACATTACAAGGAGGAAAAAAAAAACCATACTTTTAATTGTAATGTTATTAAATTTGCAACTACACAGCTACAAATATTGAAAGATATGAACCAAACTTTACACAATGTTAAGTTTCAGATTTTTTTTTCTTATGATATTTTGACTTTATTCTCAGAATTGTGTTACTGCTGTTTTATTGAGACCCCAGTAATCCTTTGTAAGGAGTATCACACTCGTTTTCTTCTTTGATTCAGAGTTTTGGAGGATTTTAATTTAAAGACCACTTGCATTCCATTTTAATTTAATTAAGAATGTAAGTACAGTCTGAACTACCGTATGTCTTTAATTTTGTTTATGTTTCTTTGGTCATTTTTGTGTATTGGTCTACCTTTTCCAAATTTAATTGGCTTACATTGTTTTCAAGTAAGTACTTTACTGTAGATGTGTCAGGTCTTTAAGGCTTGTTTTACAAAGGACATCACGCAAACTGCATTATTGTTATTGCTGAAAGCAAAGTAAACATTTCAATATTTATTTTGTGTCTTTTTTTTTGGTACTTTAAGTCTACCAGACGTGCCTTACGGATTTTATTAAAGACAGTAGATTGCTCTCTGATGAATAACAACGAGCCATGACATTTATTCTGATGAGGTTAAAATCTTCAGACAACGCTTGAAGAAATGAAACTTTACACGCATTCCAACCAATAAACATTTACAAGTAGCTTGTGCTCATTTGTGCTTGTCTCTACCAGTCCCTTCTATTGAGATGTAGCCACACCTTAATTTTGAGCTACACTCGTGTTCATTATTATTGTTTTCTTTAATTTACAATATCCATCAATCCACTTTGTTTACCGCTTATCCTCACGATGGTCACGGGGAGTGCTGGAGCCTATCGCAGCTGTCAACGGGCAGAAGGCGGTCTACACCCTGAACTGGTTGTCAGCCAATCGCAGGGTACATTGAGACAAACAGGCACTCACAATCTAGAGTGTCCAATTAATGTTGCATGTTTTTGGAATGTGGGAGGACACTGGAGGGCCCAGAGAAAACCCACGCAGGCACGGGGAGAACATGCAAACTCCACACAGGTGGGGCCGGAATCGAATCCGGGACCTCAGAACTGTGAGGCCAACGCTTTCCAGCTGTTCCACCGTGCTCCCTTAATTTACAAAATGTATTTTAAAATTTGCTTTCTATTGCTCCTGTTTTTGATACTGTATCGTTTAGTATACAGTCACTAATGATGATGTTTAGTCGTTTTTGGAGGGATGTTTTATGGACAAGCACGCTCGGTAACCATCTCTTTAAAAACTCAATACAAAAATATGCAATTTTTGAATGACTGAAGAGCAGCGAATACATCATAATCTTGCGCTAATCCACAGTGACGCCTGCTGGATAGACTCAACACTTATTGAGCTAAAAAAAATTCTCGTTGTCAATGGTTACGTCCATGCCCAATCATAAGAACAAAAGTATGCGATTATTATTCGCGATATTTAAAATGTCAAAAGACCAAAAGGAAAAAAATCGAAGATACCCGTACACATATAATTTCAGACGTACATTGTCAAATACTGGATAAATATGTTGTGAAATCCAATAACTATTAATGAGACATTGTTCTGCCCCATAAATGTACAACGCTGTAGAAAATTAAGAGACGTAATAAATACATAAACGAATAAATAAATACAGTACAAATATAATACTGGACGATTTGTTGTTCTTATCATTTTTCATTTTTGAGGAATATGCGCTCAAATGACAATGTTTGTAATTGCAATTTGGCAGTTATGTTGTTTAGCAAAACTCGCCGGAAAATGTTTTCTTTCGTTAAACATATACCATACACAATAAATACCAAGATAGCATCAGAGAAACTAATCAATTTGCTGTGGTCTCTTAATTTACAAGTTATATGCACTGAATATGTTTGTGTGTGTGTGTATTTTGTTTAAGATATATTTATAGTGTATGGTATATGAGTGACAAAAGCAAACATTTCCATACACTTATATATTGTATATCATTCTTCCCTCACTTGATCTCACTTGCACATTCACACTGAAAACATTACCAGCGTGAAGGCAAAAAAAAAGCAAAGACAAAGAAAGGAAGGGAGCCCAAAAAAAGAAAGCGATGGTTATAATTGCGGTCATGTAAAATGTAGCATTGAATCCATCCAAAGAAGTCGTGGAAACATATCATATACACACTGTAAACGTGACCGACTGCATGTACTGGACTACCGTAAATATTATAATGGACTGAACCGAAGTCCACGTGATTTTGTGATACAAAACTTGTTTTTAAATTATTATTCATTAAAATAATGTCTGATATGATTAGCACCTCTACAGGGCACAAATGACCAGATTTGTAATATGCAATCGCTCACACATGGCAATCTGAAGGGCCCCATTGTAGGTGCTATAATCGTAATTAATGCCTGGTTTGATCATAACTTTATTTTATCAATTTTTAACGATATCCACTTTGATTGACATGAACATAGAAATCTACAAATATACAGTGCTTGTATTTATTCAACTCAGAAGACAGCTTACTCGTGACCCTAATGACAGTTTAGGTTACACTTTAAGAGTCTCCTGCCAGTCGCGGGGCGCGTATGAACAAAAACAAACAAACAAAAAAAATACATAAAAACATTCAAATTCACATTCATAACTACCCAGAAAATTCGCACTAAAAAAGCCCGAGATTGTTTCGCAACTCTTACGTGAATTACGGTATCTGCCAGTTCCAGGAGGTTCTGAATCTGTACGTGGCAGCGACACATTCTGGCACCCCCTTCCCTCGCAGTCCTCTTCACCCCGGGGTGCTAACTAAACACGTTTCACAGCGCGACGCTCATTTTGGAACCTCTGGAGACGAACGGTAAGACCATCCGGTTTAAAATCACCAAATGTCCCAGTTAGCTGTTCTTGAATTTCTGTGTTTCGTCTCATTTTCACTGCGAACATGCTGGCACGGTTTCCTATTACGGGGTCCAACTCGGGGGTTTTCGAGCCTCGAAACAGGAGTTCGTGACATGTCGCAGCAAGAATCTAGAATAACGTGGACTTGTGTGATACACCTGCGTATTGGTTTACACAATGTTGGCTTGGTTCGTACGCTGGTGTGCTCATAGTCATGTTTTACATCGCAAAGGACAAAGTTAAACGACTTCAAAGCGAGTTTTGTCAATGTTACAAGACGTTTATCTTGCAACATGAACACTTTTTGAGGGCAGAAATTCTGCTACAGTCACTAAATATAACCCCCCCGCCCCCGCCCCTCCATCCTTATTATTATTTTTTCCTCACGCGATCCAAACAAGCTGCCGCGTTGGGACTCGGTAGTAACTACGATGTGGTGACGTCACAGAGGGAAGGGTATTTTTTAAAAAATAAAACTTAAAAAAAAAAAAAAGATTACTTAAATGTTTCGAACACGTCTGATTAGAAATAACATGAAGTATATGCAGTATATATTGTACTTAATTATAATTATATTAAATGTAATTAAATAAATAAATGAGTAAATAAAGTCCAAGACTGTGTTTTTTTAGGGGGTCTGTAAAGTTTACGGCAGTACATTTTCATCTCTACATGTATAACTGTCCTGATAACAAATGTATGCATGTGCTAAGGTAAACACCGGGGTCACCAAAAGGTCATCTTGTGTATCCTGCTTTAGTATATTGTCGAATGTAAAGATGTTTTATATATATATATATATATATATAATATATATATATATACACACACACACAGCATGTATGCTGTGAAATCCTCACCGCCCCCAGGTGTGAAATCCTCCCCGCCCCCCTTCCCCAGGTGTTCATTTGAGTTCATTCTAGTTTGGAGTTTCAACCAAGGTTTTCTGGAAAAATATGCCTCAGAGACAAAACTTAAAATGCAAAATGTCATTACCCAAGGTGTCTACAAATCTCATGAGGCTTCAGCTCAATAAGAATCTAAAATATTTCACTTGTGTGTCATGTCTATTCCTAACTTGAAATACAAGTTACTACGACAAAGAAACTGGTTTGGCCGCTCTGCAAAATAATAACACTACACTGATTTATATATCAATTACAAACACTAATTTTATCAAACACAAACTAGCATAAAAAAATCTGTCCATTTTCTCACACGCTAATCCTCACAAGGGTCAAGGAAGTGCTAGAGCCAATCCCAGCTGTCATCAGGTTGGAGTCAGGGTACACCCTGAACTGGTTGCCGCCCAATCGCAGGGCACATGGAGACCGACAACAGTCGTACTATGTTTTGGGGATGTGGGAAGAAACTGGAGTGCCCGGAGAAAACCCACGTTGGCACAGAGAGAACATGCAAACTCCACACAGGCGGGGCTGGGATATGAACCCCAGTCCTCAGAACTGTGAGGCCAATGCTCTACAGATGCCTCACCTTGCCGCCAATGTATAAGCACCGAATGTAAAATCAAAAATTGCGACTGCTGTTGCTGCCATTTTTTACACCTCTGATCTTCATCAGGCTCACAAATGAGCTGGAGGTTATTTTAGTTGACTTGCAGTACAGAGGCAGTATGGTTTCGCTTTATTTTGGTTTTATTATGCAGTCATCTTTACACTTGCATAACAAGTAGTAATACTTGAGTTAATTTACAATATATGATTATGGAACAATTAAGCTGTCTTTACATTATGATTTCCGATAGTAATTTGTTTAGAGAACAGCAGAACTAATAGTTCTCGGCTTTGGACTGTGGTTTCTGATAAATACCGCTATGTGTTTCTTTCGGCTTGTCCCTTTCGGGGTCGCCACAGCGTGTCATCTCAAATGAACGCACATATATGTTTGGCACAATTTTTACGCCGGATGCCCCTTCCTGACGCAACCCTTCTCAGGGAGTGGAGGCCCCAGTGGGATACGAACTCACAACCCCTGGTACAAAAAGCAAAAACAATTTGGGGAAAGTCTGCTTTTACTAAAGTACATTTCATTCATTTTTCTTTTTTTTTTTTGCATGATTCAGGCAAACTTTCAAATAGGGTCATGTAACAGTGACATGATGTTTTACTTAACTCAGCTTATCTCATCGCTTTTTTTCCCCCAGCTGAATTAAACAAGATCCTCTGAAAAAATGTACTCCCCCCTCCCAAAACACATATTTCATCCAGATTGGGTTCACGGAGTCCAGTTTCATGTTTTAATTCCAACCTATCAAGACCAAAAAAAAATTGTGTTTCGATGAACCGTTTCTGTTTCTAAAACTGACTAAAACAAAGGTGACAATTCTCAAACTAAGGCAAAGGTGAGAACACAAATGACTGTACATCTCCTCCCATAGCTTCTTTTATCCCGCTCTGTTCTTACATCTGTCATAAAAGCAATATTAGGATTATGGTTCTAGACAGCAGAACTCTTTTGGAATGCCATTTGGTCTCGTGTTTGAGAAGGGAAAACTACGCACGTAAAAAGAAAGCTGTCCGACTTTTTGGGTGACATTCACGAAGCAAACTGAAAAAGGACTTCTGAAAAAAGGAACAAAAAGACCACACTTAGTTTAGGATAACCTGATGAAATCTCATCAACTAGTGAGAGCTACTACTCTTTTGGGTCCTATAAATAGTACATAGTAATTTAAAAAGTGTTCTTGTGTCTGAGCAGGACTAGTGCTGTTCTGCTTTTATTGCCCAGGCAAGTCAGTGCACTGTGTATACTCAAGCAAACCAGCCACAAAGCACAATGCATGAATAACCAATGCGTAATCTTTTTGGAATACACATGGCAAGTTTTTTGGAATCAGCTCAATATTCACAAGAGCTAAAACAGCAGCTATATGTGAGCCCGAGTTCTTTTCAGTCAGTTTTGATGGTAGCATACGAATCTAGTTTGATTGAGTTCAAATGAAAGCCCATTTTACTTGAAGTTTCAGTAACATAATATGAAAGAATTTAAACAAATTTCTTTTTTATTTTTAAATATGGCTTCTGACGACCTGTTATAAATAGAAAATGCTTTGTAAATCATTGTTGCAGAAACATTGAAAAGCTTTGTATTTCTTCTCATTACAGCTGAAAATTACAGCACATCAAACAGGATAGAAAATATACAATAACACACGTATAAAACTCAGAAATGCTTTTTTACACATGCATTTTTCAACATGTAAATATGTGTGTGTGTGTGTGTGTGTATATATATATATATATATATATATATGTGTGTGTGTGTGTGTGTGTATATCAGAATCAGTTTTACTGGCCAAGTGTGTAACAACACACAAGGAATTTGTCTCCGGTGGTCGGTGCCACCCTGTTCGGACATTCAGAACATAGAACAAACAAAGAACAAGAGACATTCAATTACAGATGTGCAAGTTGCAGTCTTCTTCAGTTATAACTATTCCACTATTGTTTTCTTGGTAGGTTATTGAATGAGAGAAAATGAGGGTGCCCCTGTGTGTTGTCTCCTGGGTTCTGCTATACTGCTGCTGGATCGCGCAAGCAGAGATTTTCACCTCTATAGGTGGGTTCAAAGATCACACAGTGACACTCAGACTAGGAAACATCTATCGTTCTTGGTCAGTCACGTCCTATGATATGCTTACAATCAGAAAGCAAAGCAGGTTGTTATTCCTTTTCCTGGCAGTGAATTTATCATGGTTGAACTATCCCTTGGAATTGTCGACTTCTCTGTCCCAGGATAAGTATTCTGCACAATGAATAGAAGCCTGCAGTTGTTTATGAAGCATGCCACACCACATACAAGCCTCAAAAAGCTTTTGGTCACTTGCTGGACTTTGTTGTGAGACACAACCAAGCTGGAAAGATGTGCTTTCTCTATGCCTGCAGGCCAGATGACGGACCTCCTGTACACAGAAAAAGAGCTGGTCCATTCCCTCAGAGAGTACATTAAAGCAGAGGAGTCGAAGTTGGCTGAAGTCAAAAGGTATAGTGCCCAATTCATTAATATCCTTGTAAAGCAAACAAAATGATGATGATGAGTTGGCAGCGGCAGGTCAGGGCATGGTGGCGACAGTTGGAATGCAGGTCTTTATAGCGGCCGCGTTTGTGCTGTAAAAACAAGACGTATTGCTAAAATCAGGCAAGTGCATAGACATTTTTGAGGATAGCTCCATAGGGCAAATCAAAGCCACCCATTTCCAAAGTTATGATTAAAAAGAAAAAAGGAGTATGCAAAGCAAAATCAACGTAAAGGAATAAAACAACTTTTACTCAAAGATGTGAAGGGAGACTACAGTCGATCTCAAAATGTCAACACACCCTTGTTCAAATGCCACGTTTGTGAAAGGAGAGGGAGGGCGGGCTGGGGCACGGAGGAGGAGGGTATGCACGATACTCCCAAGATTTCGAAACACCTTGGATAAAATTAATGACAGCGAGGATGTTTTTTTTCGTTTTTTTTTTTTAAATAGTATTGATGCAGGAAGAGATGCTGAAGCTGGGTTTGACTACAGGAAAATGAATTGCATTTATATCATTATTCAATTGAAGTGTACTGCATGTAGAAGTTTAATGTTGTAAAACAGTTCTTAAATGTTATGCAAATCAATTGTTAGCCTGATCAAAATTGCCAGAGTCATTTTTAACTTACTGGCACAATATCTCAATTATTTTATTCATCTGACAAAGGCGAAAATTCACATTTGTGGTAGCTGAATTTGATTAAATAAACTAATATTGTGCAGCTGTTGGTAAAACATATATTTTTACACTGTTCTAAGTTTTTCAAAGTTTATTGTTATACTTACAAAGACCTGGCTGCTCATTGCCGCATACCATCCGCCTGTAATCTTATGTATACATGATCAAAGCATCTTTGATAGTAATTTCATTTTACTCTGGTTTAAGCTGGGCCAGAAAGTTGGATGACCTGACCCGAGTATCCACATCTGACCCAGAAGGCTACTTGGCTCACCCGGTGAATGCCTACAAGCTCATGAAGAGACTCAACACCGAGTGGTCTCAGCTGGAGAACCTTGTGCTTCAGAACCCTTCAGACGGTAGGAAAATAAATGTGAAATTGCATATTATTGAAGATAAAAGAGCAAATTGTTTGTCAACATTTCCTTGTTTGTTCTCAAAAGTGACACAGTATTTTTTGCCAGGGTTACTTTGAACCCCAGCATGTTTTTCCTTTGTTCATAAGCGGCTAAGAAAATGGATGGATGGATCACTTTTTCTCCCAACATATGCAGTATGAATATATTACGCACTTAGTGAATTGGAAGCTCAATGATAACAATTTCTGGTCCCCAGATGATTAGAGAAAGGAACTAAAGCTGGAATGCGTCAGCTGCAGCTGCTGCTGTTATTCATCTGACAGTTTGCCCATGTTTGTGTGTCCTCTGTATCCGTGTGAGACAAAATAACAAAGGGGAAGTGTGTATTTTGTGTTTAAATCTCAACATTTGGCCTCTCTTTCAAAGGAGGACAGAAAAAGTGTAAGTTAAAAAAACTGTAAGGAGAAGACAAATGGGACACTTGTTTGCATTTTACAAGATCTCCAATATCTTCAAAAAGATTAATAGGATTTTTGCATATCCAGTACAGTGTACTCCTGTGGTGCAATAGTTGATGACATTCATCCAGGAAAGAACTATATAGTCAAACACATTGTGTTGTACGGCACTGGTCCAGCTCTGATAATGTTCTGATTTTCACATTTTTTTTTTCAAAATAATCAGTTTCAGTTAAACAGAGATGTTATTGTCATCAACACAATTTCTCTTTGCCATAACACAGATTTGTTGGTCATACTCCAAATCTACAACCTCAGCGGCCTTCATTTTTAGTTGCCATTCTATTGAATGAAATCAATTCTTATTGGCGGTTATAGTGTTTGTTATGATGACATAGACATTGTGTGACTCAGTAAATGTAATTCAATCTACCTTACTCCAGTGCAGGACTCAACAGGTTTTCTCCCTGCTTTGTCCAGGGTTCATTTCCAACATGACTGTGCACAGACAGTACTTTCCTGATGCAGAAGATGAGACGGGTGCAGCCAAGGCACTGATGCGTCTCCAGGACACTTACCATCTTGATTCAGAGGATTTTTCTAAAGGGAGGCTTCCGGGTAATCAATGGTTTTGGAGTAAAGAAAATATATATCTATATTTTGTTCAATAGCTGCAGCTGTAATGAATCAGTAAAGGTAAAGACCACCAATATTACAAAGTGGAGATGTTGAAGTCGAGAGCGCTGCATAAAGTTTTAAAGTTAGGTGCTTAAAAGGAAACACGTCGTTCTCATAAAAATCGATTTCAAATCTATGTAAATGTCACCCCAGGTATGCACTCAAATGCCATGCTGACCGTGGACGATTGCTTTGACATGGGAAAGACGGCTTACAATGACGGAGACTATTACCACGCGGTGCTGTGGATGCAGCAGTCCTTGAAGCAGCTGGACGCGGGCGAGGAAGCTGTGGTTTCCAAGGCAGCCATTTTGGACTACCTCAGTTATTCTGTTTACCAAATGGGAGATTTGCCTCGTGCTATCGAGCTGACGCGCCGGCTGGTGGCCATAGGTAAGATATAAAAGAATGGCATTAACAATTCAGAATGTAAAGTATTATACAGTACACTCGTCCACCCTAGCATTAGAAAATATATTTTAATGAAGGGTGTTGTGTTTAGTGCTTGTCTTTCTGAGTATGGGGCAGTCCCTTTACTTCCACTAAAATTACATTTTGGGCAGCCCAATACCACAGGGTGTGGCCCATTCTAAAATAAGCTCTTGGTTTTAAAGTGTTAAGTTATGTTATTGTCAAGGCCTGCGGTGACAACTGAAACATTTCGAGACAAAATGCTGTATATATTTTTTAAACTAAATGACGGACTTCATTCATAACTTTCATCCATCAATCCATTTTCTTAGCCGCTTATCCTCATGAGGGTCGCGGAAGTGCTAGCGCCCGTCCCAGCTATCTTCAGGGAGGAAAACAGGGTACACCCTGAACTGGTTGCCAGACAGTCACTGGACACTTAGAGACAGACAACATCCACACTCACAATCACACCTAACGACAAGTTAGAGTTTCCAATTAGTATATGTTTTTGGGATGTGGGAAGAAACAGGAGTGCGCGGAGAAAACCCACACAGGCCCGGGGAGAACGTGAAAGCTCCGCGCAATGTCGGGATTTGAACCCTGATCCTCAGAACTGTGAGGCCAACTCTCTAACCAGTTGCCCAACTGTGCTCCCCGATAAGATACACACTGTCGAAAATAAAGAATAATTTTTCTACCAAGTAGGTGAAATTGGATAACTTTCACACAGCACTCCAATAGTGTTCAGAGCCCATTCACAAGTTCAATTATGTTGTGCATACAGAGCCGAGCCACGAGAGGGCAGGAGGAAACCTGCGGTATTTTGAGAAGTTGCTCCTCAAGGAGCAGAAAGAGGAGCGGGAAGAGGAGGAGCAGACCGATGTACCTGCTTCAGAGGAGCCCATCCAGCTGGGAACCTATGTCAGACCCAAAGACCACCTGCCAGAGAGAGACATCTATGAGGCCCTATGCAGAGGGGAGGGTGCCAGAATGGTGAGATGGGTTGAGAAAAAAAAATACGTGCAACATTCTTTATCAGTCTTTTTATGAGGGGATTTGTAATTTTTCAGCAGAAAAGAAGATTTTAATGGTAAACTAATAAAATATTAGAGAATGTTTTTAAAGTTAATGCCCTTAAATTGTCCAAACAAATCTCAACGCCATAGTACACTATGTGGTCTCCTTGAAGAATGTTTTCTTGAATCCATTTTTTTCTTCTTTAAATAGTGTTCACTAATGTACGGATCCCATGCCCCAATTAATTTCGGTCACAACGAGTACTTGATAAATGCCCCTGATAGACAGACATTAGAGGATGACACAGGAGTGGATGTTGACTCCCATAGAGGTTAAAAACACCCCCACTCCCAAGTCCCAAGTGTGTGTTTGAAAAAAAAAAACAAAACAAAAAATTGCACTCCTTCCCAACCTCGCGCTTAAAAAAAGACTGCCAAATCCCGGGTGTTAAAAAAAATCAGTTTGATCCTGAGCTTTAAAAAAATAAAATCCCAATCCTGAGCCAGAATCCCACTCAAGGTAATAAATAATACATACAATTTTAATCTGGAAAAAAAAAATCTATTTTGCACATCTATCGTGGTGCTTTAAATTAATTCATAATCCACCCAGTAGAGTTGTTCAATTTGTTAAATGTCTTTGCAAATGAGGTAACATTGTAAATCTGCACATTTAAACATATATTTGGCTAGTATCAACAATAATACACACTGCTATTCACTGGGGGTGGGGGTCGGGGGGTGTACTCACCACATGTATTCATTGCTATCGTTTGATGATGACTTCCTCAGACCGAAGCAAGGCGCAGCCGTTTGTTCTGCCGCTACCAAGATGGAAGCAGAAATCCTCGTCTTCTGCTGAAGCCCATGAAAGAGGAAGATGAGTGGGATAGTCCGCACATCGTGCGCTACATGGAAGCCCTGTCTGATTATGAGATTGAAAAGATTAAAGAGTTGGCCAAACCTAGGGTGAGACATTGGAAACTATATTGACATTAACCACTCCCCAAGTCCAGAAAAATTAACTGAATTATGTGCTTTTTTTTTCTTTCAGCTTGCCAGAGCTACCGTCAGAGACCCCAAAACAGGAGTTTTGACCACAGCTCACTACAGAGTATCAAAAAGGTGATTGAACATATGTATGACTGTAAGAGATGAGGGCAAACTGTGCCTCTTACCTCTCTCTGATAACCCTATTTGCTCTTTACTGCCACCTTGTGTGTCAAAAATGAAATTAAGAACGGCTCATGGAGCTCATTTCCTTTAGGCTTCAATCAGGTGCAAACATTAACATAAACCATCCGAGGTCAAAAACTGTTTGAAGAGGTTGAACTTGCAGACAGTGCTTTAACATCACTAAATACACTATGTTTACATTTCATCAGTGCATGGTTAGAAGAAGAAGATGGCCCGGTCATTGGCAAAGTCAATCAGAGAATACAGGACATCACAGGCCTAACTGTAGACACCGCAGAGTTACTACAGGTAATGTTTAAGCATGTGAAAATTCTCTATGATGGTACATATTCATAACACATACACAATGGAAGAATTTTAAAGCGCTTCACACAAAGCCATCAACGACAACCTCTTCTTAAGGTAATTTGGTAGTTTTTTATTATTATTATTTTGGAATTTTATGAAATATTGATGACACAGTTATATGTAAAACTATAGCTGTAGAATTTAGATATATATTATAGATTATATTATATATATATATAATCGTGTTTTCAAAGCAGTATGCAGAATTTTATTGTATTCTTTTGAAGTTTGGCGAGAATGTTCAACATAAAGTTGCCTTTTGATCATAGTCGCTTTACGAGATTACTGGTGTGGACAGTTATAACTGCATGAATACTAAGAACATTGTGTGTATTCTTATAAATACAACATTAGAAATTCAGTTATTAATAATTCAGCTAACTGTATGATTTAAGCAAATGAACAAATTAACCAAATGACACCAATTGATTATTTAATGCAATGATTGTTTTTTGTTTTAATCTTATTTGTATTCCTCACAATTATCATTGGTCTCAAAGGAGGCGTTAGTATGGAATTTGAAACTGGTATTACGATGGGAAGCAGATACAGGGATTCTTAGCCATTACAAAGGTGGGGAGGGAGTGGGGCCTATAAACCGTTCCCTAACAAGAAGATCCAAATAAATGGCATCCTCCAAAAGGGTTTATAATCGTGTATAAATATCACAAGATGTAGGCAAAGCACCTAAAATGGAAAGAATCATCAAGTATCAACATAGACACAATTATGAACTAGCGACTGTGGTAGTTCTTCAGAAGAACTGAACCTTTACTTGAGGATCATCAATTGTATTAGCTAGCATAATAAAAAAATAATATGCTAGCACAAACTGACGTGCAAAGCACAGAGGCAAATTTCTATGGCTGCACTTAACACAATTGTGATTATGTCATTAAACTCACCTTTTGGCATTTGCACACAATAGCAAATGTCAGAGAATACAGACAAATTGCTACAGCAATTAGACTACATAAACTGTTAGTGGCTGTATCGTTAAAGGATTATAAACATAATTCCGCTTTCATTTTTAGTTGAGGACGGTGTGAATTCCAAGACAACGAAAAAGATCTTGAATGCAGATGAAAATAACACGATCAATGAATGAAACCATTAAATAGATGATCTAATTGCTTTGGCGTGAACAAAAACAGCAAATATACATACAAAAATGGAGGAGGGTTTTCCCATCAAAATCTGCAAATCCACAAATGCTGAATCGGGAATATGCAGGGATTCACTGCACATGTTTTCTTTGTTTTAATGTCCAAGTTATCTCTTTTGATGGTTCACTAGGTGGCTAACTATGGCGTTGGAGGACAGTATGAGCCACATTTTGACTTTTCCAGGGTGAGTTAATGTGAATGGTCCGTCTGTGTGCGTAATAGGGTGTGTGTGTGTTGAAACTGAACACTATGAGTAAACGTTTGCTCTTTGCATTGTGTGTGTTGAATCTGGTGTGCATACGTGCTTGTGATCTGGCTGTATGTCCTTTGCCCAAATGTTTGAACTTTTGCTCCACGATGAAGCAGGATTTTTGTATAAATCACAACTGGTCATGTCAGCACCACCTCATGCTTTATTTAGTGTAGGACCTTTTCTGAATTAGACAATGTGGCATGCATTACATGCATTTCTGCAAATGAAAGCAATTGTTGCTTGGAAACAGTGATGAACTTTGTTTTAAGACTAATGGCATTTCAGCGCAGTCACTGCCCATTGCGGCGGGCTCCTGCTCTAAGTCTTGGTGATAAGTTTAAATTATAAACATCTGTTGCAGCGTCCTTTTGACGGTAACCTCAAGGTCGATGGAAATAGGCTTGCCACCTTCCTAAATTACGTAAGTACGGGTGAACTGTCTTCATTGTGTATTTTACCCTTGAATTTTATCTTTATAGAAAGATGAGCCAGATGCTTTCAAAAGATTAGGCACTGGAAATCGTGTGGCCACTTTTTTGAACTATGTAAGTACGTGCATCTAGTCGCCACTGATTGAGGGGGAAATTGCGGCAGTTGTCGCCATATGCGCCGTCTGTCTTGGTCTCTGTGGGCCCGGCCCTGAACTCTGCTTCAATCTTGGACTTGAAATGATTGACTAATTGACATAGCAAAGAACTACCAACTAATCAATGAAAAATGCAGGATGCACCTCCAAAGAAATGTCAAATTTTCAAGAAGTACTGTATGTCATCCCGTCAATCACTTCCCGTACTTATTGTAAAGAGTTTGTTGGCAATCCCGGCGCCCATTAACATGCACGCCCTTATCGGGCTATTACTTAGCGATACAATATTACATGATGACTTGGTTCTTGTATATTTTTTTATAGTATATCATCACAATGACAAAATTGTCTTTTTTTTTTTTTTTTTTTTTTTAGCAAGAAGCATAAAAGATTTGGAGGAAGATTTGCACTTATTATAATAATAACTGTCTCAGGAAAAATGTGGCTCCCACAAAATTAGACAACAATACTTGATATTTACTTTTATTCAATGTGATTACTGATTACCAATTATAAGGAGTGTGTTGCGCAACTACATTATCGCAGTTGTTTGTTATTAATTAAGTGCGCACAAATGTCTTTTCCAATTGAGTTGTGCAGGTTATAGTTCACATTCATGGTGGAAAATGTTTAGAAATTATTTATTTTTACATCACAAAAACCTGCCATTCAAAGAGGTGTGTGTAAGGATTTAATTTCCGCTGTAGCTAGTGTTCAGAGTTACATTGAAAATTATTATTGTTTACTTGATCGACACCTATCTCACAAGTAGTTATTTGTTTTTAATCATGTGTTCAATTGATTTATATTTTGTTCTTTTTCGCCCAGATGAGTGACGTTGAGGCAGGAGGCGCCACAGTCTTCCCTGACTTTGGGGCTGTAATCCAGCCCAAAAAGGTAATCAATACAATTCTATTAGATTTTTTTCAGGGCGTCTTCAAGTGTGTATGAAGTTGGGGAACAATAACAACAACAACAATTTCACAGTATTTTACAAGGACTATCTAAATAAATGTAATGCATTGGTAATAAATGGTAATAATGTTTAGGTCACTTAAAACAGATTCGTTTATTCATAAAAAGTAACCACCGGAGTATTATGTCAATATTCTTCATGAATTATTCATGAAATATTCCAAGTATAACCTAATTATTTATCCAGTAGTCATTTTGGCTGTACAATATATTATTATTTTAAAAAAAACATCTGAGAAATATTCCACATTTTTGTACCAGTAGCAATGTTATAAACTCCAAAAAACAACAGAAGTTAATCATAACTTATTTTGAAATTCAGAAGTACAGTAACATTTAGGTAGGAAGTAGGAAAAAAAGAGACATGGTCCAATTCTTTTTCCGGGTCACATGTCATTTACAAAAGAGTACCTATGCTTGTTTGATACTAGGCAGAGTTTATAGTGCTTAGTCACAGCACATTTGGACCTTTTCCCAATTGTCTCATTTCATTTGCAGAAGTTTTATGCTCTCTCGGTTTGACAAAAATAAATACAATTGCAGGCTATGACTGGCTGAAGTGCATTAATTCTCAATTCCTACCCGCTCGTGTTTAAATGTGTGATCCTTGTCAGATCTTATTTCGGTTTTAAGCACACCGAATGTTCCGACTACTGTTTTTCATTGGTCTGATTGATTACAGGGGACGGCTGTGTTCTGGTATAACCTTTTCAAAAGTGGAGAAGGAGACTACAGGACCAGACATGCAGCCTGTCCTGTTTTAGTAGGAAGTAAATGGGGTAAAGTACAAAGTTTTTCTTACGTTATGCTATGAACATACTTAAGATTTACAATGACAAAAAAATGTTCGGGTGAGTCAATGGAAAGTTACTGAAGGATCCCTGCCATCAGCATGTGCGTGAATGACTCATTCACTTTTTTTCCCATGTCCAAGTTTGGTCACTACGGAGACATTTGGTAACATTACTCCATAGTTCCTCCAGCCAAGAACATTTACTTCTTTAGGGTGTTTTGCACAGGATAATCGGCGGAACTCAGACTGTTTTAAGGCCATAATCTCTTTACCCTTTTTAAACCAACATATTGCCATGATGCTGTATGAAAAATCCATGTTCAAACTAAGCTCCCACAATCCCTGCTTTTTATTTACAAAATGACTGACAAACAAATTGTGAGTCTTGAAAGCAAACAAAAAAAAAATCTAAATTGTGTCTCTTGAAGCACATATTTTAAACCTGGCCTTTTTTTTCCTTTCCTGCCGGACATGAGTTGTCCTTTTTTTTTTTATCCGTTATTGGACAGCAGAATGTCTTTTTAGCTACATAGCGCTGCAGTTGGTTCCCAAGCTAAGCAGTACAAATCAGATATTTGGGACCTCTCATTACATTAGATACAATTTTACGATGATTATGATAATGATTTGTGTTGGTCTCATTTTTAATTTCACAAAAACCTGGCACTTCAGTAGGGCTGTGTGAAGTTATGATGCCTACTGTACAGTTTATAGAACTCCATATTTGATCCTTTTTTTGTTGTTTTTCCAGTGTCCAACAAATGGATCCATGAACGAGGGCAGGAATTCCTCAGACCCTGCGGCCTCACAGAAGTGGATTGAACATTGACCCGCTATGCATACATTCTGCAAACATTCATGTGACATACAGTTCTGAAAGATATCCACACACAGTACGTGATTTGGATCATTCTGTCAGTGGCGATCAAGAATTTTAACAAGAAAATGTACGTGTAATAGGTGGCTGGACAGTTTTCCTAAATGTTTCAATTTGTTCATACTGTACATGATTTCTATCTCCATTCTCCACCAAGGATCACAAGAATGATGATTTTATACAGAACACACAAAATCCCCAAAACATGCAAATCATAGTTCCTTGTCATCACCAATTGGTAATTCTGAGCCCTACTTTTGAGTTACATGTTACTTTTGCAGCGCTGAAATTGTGTGAAAGTGCATCGCATTGCTAAACACATACTTAGCAAGCTTTCCGTCAGGACTGCCAGCCGAATAACACATTAGGGCGCGAAATGAAGAATCTCGTCAATAAAAATAAAGGGCTCGAATGCAAATCAAATGTTTAAATTTTTTTTCAGTTGAACAGAACAATCTGACAGCAATGTTTTCTTTTTCCCCACCAGATGCTTTATTTATACAGTTTAAATTATTTCAACAGATTCCTTGCTTTTTTTTTACCCCCTGACCAGATGATAATCATTGACGTCAATAAATGTTCTTTTATTTAAAAATGTGGCGTCCCTCTTTTATTTTGTTACCACAGATGTTTTCATAAGTTTTTTTTTCATCACAGTACCCAAATTTTCCCAATTTCTTGTCTAATTGAAATGCTTTTAGGAGGATTGTGTACTGTGTCCAATTTATAGGTGGGTCAATGGCAAGTCGGGCTTTTTTTTTTTTTTCTTTTTACTACGAGGCAAGCCTGAGCATTGCTACTCGATTAGCTTGTACTTGCAGGAACAGACAACCAAATAAATGTCCTAACACAAATACTGACAGGGTTCCCAAACTTACGGTTGCTACCCAAAAGTGTCGTGGGCGTATTTTGAGGGGTTCAGCTCATAGAGCTTGTAAACATTTTTTTAGGTAAATAGTCTTTTTATTTAAATTTATTGTAATAAATTCTGGTTAGTTCCTTATCATTATTTTATGCACAGTATAGGTCTATATTTTGGCAGTACAATAAATTCAATTTAGTACATTTATGCCCCCAGCACAACACTCCAGAAAATCAGTTCAACACTGGCTAATATTAAGTGTAAGGTTGTCAAAAGTGCACATTTGCCATTCCAGATAGGTTTCTTAATAATAATAATAATAAAAAAAAACATTTTACAACACAATCATCACTTGTGCTTTAATAAGATAAAACTTTAATTAGACCAAGTAAGCATTCCAGTTTGTATGTGTACTCGTAATTCAACAGAGAACAAAAAATTATACAGGACTTACATTAGAAAGGCGCATTGTATTTATTTTACACCATTCTCACTATGGTATCTATGTGTAAACATCTCTTCAGTTGGTACTTTTCTGTAAAATGGTATTACAGAATTACAGTAAATCTGCTGCTTTAAAGTACAATGTATTATGTTTGTATCCAGCGGCAAAAGAAAGAATAACTCAAAATTTTATTGTAAGGAAGGTAACTGATGGTGTAGTGGTACACACCCCTCACTTGGGTGCAGGCAGTTTGGGATCGATTCCCGCACAGCGATATTGTCGATATGTGGCCTGTGACTGACTGGTGACCAGGTCAGGGTGTAGTCAATCTTTTGCCCAATGTTAGCTGGTATAGGCTCTGGTGCTCAGACAACCCTTGTGAGGATAAGCGGTGTGGAAAATTGGAAGGCACTTGACAAAATGCTGTATTTAATCAGCGGTCCCCCACTTAAATATACAAAAAAAGAAAAAAAAAACCCAAAGTCTGACATTTTGATAATGACAATGTCTTGACTTGAATGTCCTGAATTTGAAATCCTGATTTTATTACTCCCAACATTCGGAACAGATGTTTTGATTTGATTTGCTCTCCTCAACCTTCCCTTGCGACTCAGCCAGCACTCACTTCACTTCATGTCACACGTCCCTTGCTGCCAATCATGAAGGAATACATTTTTAAACATGAATTTGACAATGTGCAATTGTATTATGGCCCTTTCAAATTGTTTTCATTCTTTTCACAAGCTCTGTTAAACAAATATGGAATGATACATAAATATTGTCAGTTTCACTAACATATTTTAAAACTTTTTTCCAACTGAGTGGTGGCAGTTTACAGTATTTATGGCTTGATGATTAAAGTGAAAGGTTGAGTCAGTATATTGTATATTGTTACACTGTGTGTTTGTGTGTGTGTCTGTGCGTACGGCAGCTTTTCATTTCAGTGAGTAAATTGACATTAATTTTGTTTAATGGTGAGTCCAGAGTTACAGCAGCAAGCCCAAAATGAGTCAGTCATCCCCTGGTAAAATCTTTAAATTTTTTCTTTTTTTTGAATGAGTATCTTTTGGTTGGAAATCACACAATGAAGTGGCAAAAGACTGTACGGTAAAGAATCCAATCTCGAGTCCATGTTTTTGCACCTATAAGAAATATTCAAGGATCCTGCAGTTCTAGTATAATCTACTGCAGATATTGGAAAACTACCTCCCAGGGCTTTTTAATAGCAAGATCAGGGGTTAACTTTTTTTTTTTTTTTTTTTTTTTTTTTACCCCAAGTACAACCTAAAAAAAATTATCCACAAACATTTAAATAAGAGAGAAGAGAGTTTATGTTCATAAGAAGTACATTGTGTTTAACATTATTGCAAGTATGTGAGTAACAGTATGCAGTTTGAATACGAAGATGGCACTTCAATAAAAAAGAAAAAACAAAAAAACTATTTAAATAATGAAATTTAATTGAAATTTATTGCATGTAAATGTTTTATACAAACTGTATCCAGTTTAAAACAATCCCTAATATTGAATACAAATGGGTTCAAAATATAAAAAATGAACACTCTTAGGCAGTGATTCTTTTACGTACCACTAGACGGAGCCGATATGCCATTAGAGTACTGGTACTGGTACTGGTCCTCTGCATTCTCCCATTTGTGTGGCGAATTGTGTGTGTTTTGAGAAATCAAAAGACTGATTTTGAACAACTCTTCATTCTAATGTAAAGAAAAACATAGTGAGGAAGCATTTAAAAAAAAAAATCTAAAAACTTCTGCCACTTTCTTGTGTTATTGCCAGCAAAAATACACATGCAACGAATGACATTTTTAAAAATTCCCCAGGGATAATATTTAGGGCTCTTTATTCTCTCAGACAGTTTTGGTAGACTAAAAGACAATGTGATTTTGTCATTAACTCCACTAAGACAGTAGACATTTAGTGACCAGCAACTCCCGACCAATCTCATTTTAACTTAGTATAGAGGTGGGAAATTGGCCAAGGTAGAAACCATTGTGTTTTGATATAGACTGTGCAAGTCTATTTGTTCTTCTGATTCCCTCTTGTCTAGTTTTTTTTTTTTTTTTTTTTTTTTTTCCAAGGAGTGCAATGTGATTGCACTGAATTGACACTGTTCTTTAATGCCGTTCCCTTGATTGAATGTGTACAGTAGCTCACTTAGTGACTTCCTCAGCATGGGACAAAGGTTTGGGCTCAGTGAGAGGAGTGGCGACATTGTCTTCCAGCGGAGGAAGACATTTCAGGTCGTCTTCAGGAAGGCACAGCAAGAGAAATCGCTGAGGAAAGAAGAGATGCAATCAAATGACAAATCAACATTTGAGTTAGTGCATTATTTTTGGGTGGATTTATGATGATGGGATTATCAGTTCCCTCGTTATATCACTATTCACCTATTACGGGTTCAGTTCATTTCATATTTTTTTCATGTTCATATTGATCACATATCATGGGATTTTGTGCGTATGTTCATTTTTTTGTGATAAAATAAATGCTTCCTATCGTGAAACATCCCTCCATTTTCTGAGCCACTTATCCTCACAAGGGTCACCGGAGTGCTGAAGCTTCTCCTAGCTATCTTCGGGCAGGAAGCAAACTATTGTACACCCTCAACTGGTTGCCAGCCAATCTCAGGGCACATAGAAAGAAAACAAGCATTCGCAATCACACCTACGGGCAATTTCAGTTTCCAATTAATGCAAGTTTTTGGGATGGAGGAGGAAACCACGCAGGCACGGGGAGAACATGCAAACTCCACACAGGCGGGGCTGGGATTTGAACCCTGGATCTCAGAACTGTGAGGCAGACACTAACCAGTTACATCACCGTGCTGCTGCCGAAAACATTAAACTGTTGAAAAAAAGATAATTAAAACATATTACAAGCAATAAAATGTACATAATCTATAGTATGACATGTTGTATAGTACTTCATGTTTAAACCTTTTCTGTAGTACCCCCATATTTTTTCACATTGCATGTAAAATTGTGAATGAATGACAGTTACAATCGCCTCAAAGAACAGCGCCTCATTAAAACGTAAGTATGTCACGTGAATAGTGAATGAGTTAATGAATGCTGGTTCATGTGTGTTCTGTTCACCTGACGAAGGGTCCCCTCTCCCTGCGCTAGTTTGTAGAACATAAAGAGAGGGATGAGGGAGAGGGAGATGGTGGACAAGAACCAGCCCAGAATGTTGGCCCATAGTGGATAAACATAAGTGCTACTGAATTTCAAGGGAGAGTATCTGACTATGGAGAAGACGAAGGTGCCCTGCAGAGAGAGAAGACACTGGATTACTGCAATACAGTATGACCTACGAACATATGTTTCTATTTGTTTCTTCCTTCCAGCCATTCTTTTTTTCAACTCCGCTAAACCTCTTGGGGTTACATGAAGCTGGGGCCTATTCCAGCTGACTTTGCGCTGACGGCAAATAACGCCTTGAATTGGTTGCCTGCCAAACGCAGAGCACATCTAGAGACAAAAGTTTCGTGCTCTCCGTTTAACTGTCACTGAACTGAAGTGCACAGAAGTTGCAATTTCATAGAAAGACATATTTTGGCAGACCATCATAGAAGGAAATATTTACAGCTGAAAGTAGACAGGTCTGACATATTACAGAGAATCAGCTGTAGAACTCAACCTGTCCCTTAAAAAGGGGAAGTTCACATTTTATGCTAAATTTGTTAAAACAGTCATGACTAGACAGCAGTGCGTGATAAATGAAAATAACTCAAATGAAAACCTGTCTTGGCCTCATCTTGTGCTTCTCTCTAAATTCATATACATCCATCCATTTTCTTAGCCACCTATCCTCACAAGGGTCGTGGGAATGCTGGAGCCTATCCCAGCTGTCAACGGGCAGGAGGTGGGGTACACCCTGAACTGGTTGCCAGTCAATCGCAGGGCACATAGAGACAAACAGCAGCACTCACAATCACGCCTAGGGGCAATTTAGAGTCTCCAATTAATGTTGCATGCTTTTGGGATGTGGGAGGAAACCGCAGTGCCCTTCCCCCAAAAAAACACAAAGGCACGGCGAGAACACAGGCGGAACTGTGAGGCCAATGCTTTACAGTTGATCCACCGTCCCGCCTATCTATCTATCTATCTATCTATCTATCTATCTATCTATCCATCCATCCATCCATCCATCCATCCATCCATCCAAAGCTCTGATTTAATACTGATACTTGCTGTTATCTCTTAAATACAGCTTTCTTTTTCTTGATACTTGTAGGCTCTTCTCTGTCATTATTGGACCTGTTCCCTTAAAAATATATATAGACACTTTTTTTCTCCCCCTCATTTTTTCTCACCTACTATTTTTTCCTTATTACATGACTGAGACGAGTGTTTTGAGTGAGGCACAAATATGATGTTCAAAGTAAAACAGCTTTCAGACACTAATAATGAATAAAATATTCCATTTAGTTGCTCACGGGCTAAGTTGTTAGGAACATCAGAACTATGGTGCTTTATTCTTTCTCCACAACAAACAAAATTTTAGACGAATTCAGTGTCGCTAGGCCTATTTCAAGGAGGCTGAATCCCCCCCACCACTCGGAAATTTGAGGATATATGGTAGTTGTGTGTATATGTTACTTGAATGGAATGCTTACAAAACATAAACACGGAGTAAAATAGCACCAACAGAGCTTCATTAGTGGAGAGGGACGGTAACCAATCATATCTGTGATGTTCCCATAGAAACGCTCGGCTCCTGTAAAGTAAAGAGGGAGGGATTCACAGTTTACTTTGTTCGAATTGTTTTCTCATTTTTATTAAGAGCACACCATAGATCCAGGCAATGCTGACAGACTGGAAGATGGACAGCAGGAGCAAGGTCATCCCGCTGCAAATGTAGAAATCCACCAGTTGGAGCAGGTACATCCCTCCCTATAAGCACAGCAGTACATTTAATGCAAAGCAGAGCAAATTTATTTGGGGAGCGCATTTCATATACAAGGTAACGCAATGCACTTTACATGATTAAAAGCATTCAAACACACAAATAAAAACATTTGAAAAAGTACAATTAAAACAGCTTTAACTGCAAGAAATACCACTGAATTAGTGGAAGTACTCTAGAACGCATGAGAAAAAAGGAGTTCTATTTTTTTCAGCATAATAGCTAAATGCTGCTTCACCATGTTTCTTTGGACTTTGCACTCCATTATTAGACTCGATCTAAGAGCCCTACTCAGTTTGTATTCATTTCTTACATGTATTCAGGACCTAATCCATTTAGTGATTTATCGACCTGTAGCAGAACTTTAAAATCAATTCTAAAAGTGAGTGGAAGCCAGTGTAAAGGCTTTAGAATTGGAGTTATATGCTGTGATCGCTTTGTTCTGGTCACAAACCGAGGTGCAGCATTCTGAACAAGCTGCAGCTGTTTAAAGCTTTTTTTGGGGGGGAGCCCAGTTAGAAGACCATTACAATTGTCAAGTCTACTTGAGATAAAAGCATGGATGAGCTTCTCCTGGTCTGCTTGACACATGCAAGGCTTCAGTGCAATATGTTCTTCAAATGGTAAAAGGCAGTTTTAATAAGTGATTTGTTATGACTGTTGAAGGTCAGGTCAGAATCTATCAGAACACCAAGGTTTGGAACTTGGTCTTTGGTTTTTAAAGTTAATGAGTCCAGGTTTTTACAAATAGCAATCATTTTCTTATTATTGCAAAAACAATTACCTCAAGTTTGTTGTGGTTTACTTTAAGATAATTTTGGCTCATCCAGTTATTTGTCTACTTTGGATCTCAATTGAACTATAGTCATCTGGAGACACTGCTACATATAACTGTGTGTCACTTGCATAGCTATGATAGTCAAAACTAAAGTTCTGGAAAATTTGACCAAAGGGTAGCATATACAGGCTGAACATGAGGGGTCCGAGAAGGGACCCTTGAGGTACACCTCATGTCATTGACATTTGTTGTGATTGAGCACTTCCAATTACAAAGTTACAAAGTAGCTTGTTTCCTCCAGGTAGGACCTGAAACATTTAAGGACCATTCCATTTAGTCCTACCCACGTTTCCAACCACTTTTGCAGTGTATTGTGGTCTATGGTATCAAAAGCCGCACTGAGATCCAACAAGACCAAAACTGACACATTTCCAGAGTTTGTATTCAGTTTTAATATCATTTAGCACTTTAATCAGACCATATTATCATAAATGATAAGTTCAGAAATCTGACTGAAATTTGTCAAAAAGTCCATTCAAATTCAAGAAATTGCTGAATTAATAAAATATTGTATTCTATTATGCCACCTGTTTAGTTCCCATTCATCCATTTGCATGTCAGCAAAAAAAATTCTGTATGTGATGTGATTTTTGCGGGGGAGGTAACAATTATAGTTGTTAGTGAGAATGTGCACCGCAATGTACGTGTTCCCAGACATCTATCAATAGAAATCCAAGTTGGAGGGCATGGCAAATATTTTGCACTCTGTTGTGGCTCGGCCACTACCCACAAGACTCGAAGGCATAACTTTTTCTCATTTATCATGTTTTCGCTTTGGATCAGATGCTCAAGTCGTATCCAGCCAACTGTCGGCTCAACACAGATACAGTATTTATGTATGTCAAATTTTAAAACATAAATATATGGCGACAGATGGTTTTCAAACTACTGTAAGGGTTTGGATAATGCTGCATTTGTGACAACTGGAAAGTGTGCACTATCCTACTTGGGGGGGAAAAAAGTAATTGTAAAATCAAAGATATACACAGTAATTCCTTACATAAACGGTTGTGTTATTTATTACAACCGACACAATCATACAGGTAAATATTTTTAGCTGTCAGTACCCCCCAAGCATGGATATTGTATGATGTCAGACTACTGCAGCATTTGTCAAATCTGAACATTTCAGATCTTTGACTCAGAAAAGTGTATTTTGAATTGGCCTTAGTGTTCGAGGTCACTAGATTCTATTGCTGGTTGCTTTGAGGGATGAGGGGAAAAGTTGTTAAATCTCAGTATTCAATGTTGTTTCCTACTTCCTCGTGTTTTTGTTGAGTTGCAATTGATTAGATTTAGTTTGTTTCATGTTTTGTTAAGTTTTTGTTTTCATTTCATTGTCATTTGCAACTGTTTTGGTCAGCCCTCTATCTTTTCGAAACCATTCAGTTCCCTCCAGCCATCTGTGCTTGTCTATGTGTGCTTCATTGTACTGTTAATCTGTTTCTATTTAATTAGACATGGTTTGTCAAGTCTGTGTTCAATCATTGTTGCAGCTGTAAATCATATCCTTAGTCATGTCTCGTTTCCTGTTTTGGTGCGCTAATTCCTACTTGGTACTTGATTTTCAGCAATTTTGTTCATTTATTGTCGAGAATTGTATGTGATCCTGCTGTTCTGGGGTGATCACTGTCAACCTTGATATACATCATGTAAATATTACAGTATGTTGAGATGGAGCTTAAGCTTGCTACAAGTAATCTGGCAAATTACCATCCTAGCAGGGATGGAAAAATCTCTTCTTGTAAAATACAAATACAGTGTACTTTTTGGTATTTAGATTTCCCATTCACACCTGTGAAAAATTTCAAGTCTTCAAAAAAGATTGTATCCTGGATATTTTTGGAATTCTGTATGTGAGAAAGCCACAGTACAAGGAGAAAACCCATGCAAGCACAGGGAGAACACACATGAAGGCTTGGATCCACCATTTGAACCCCCAACTTCAAACCTCGCTGGCAGATATGCTCACCACATGGCTACTGTGCTGCTTTTCCTAGTTATAAAGTGCATCAATAAAGTGACCTGGCAATGCCTTAGCCTGTTAGTTTTTGTTTGTATTATTAACAAATCTGTTTTACATTTTGTAACTTTAACATTTTCCTACTGCATAATTTTGCTACTCATAACTTTGTTCAACATTTAAATAGCTGACAAATGTAAATTCACGTCTCTAGAGTGTATTTATTCTCATTTAGTCTTATTTTAAAAATGTCATTCATTGGTTTTACAAACCTCAGTCACCAAGGAAAGTCCCAGCAAACAAGAAATACTGCAGATGGCCAGCAGGACCAGCTCGCGTCTGTAGCCTTGACGTAGGAAAGCTGGGTAAAGATCGACCAGCGACGTCATCAGACACTCCAGACCAACAAACTGCACGGGAGGAGGCAACAGGATGAATGGGCAGTTAAAACTCTCTGGAGCACATACTTGTTCAAAGAGAAAATGCTTACCTGACTATCCAAGCCCAGTAGAATGATCATGAGGAAGAAACACACGGCCCACACCTGCGGCATGGGCATCATGGCTACAGCACGTGGGTAAACGATGAAGGCCAGGCCTGGACCTAAACACGTACAATGTGGTAAGGTTCAAAGTGTTGAATCTTTTTAGTTGGGTGACCAATGGTTACTCTCACCAAGACCACGTCTTTTAGGAATTACAGAAGAGGCTGTGTTCTTGGAAAGATTTAAGTCATGAGCTTTCCCTCATTTGTCCCATGCTAAAATCCAGTCTCAAAGCTCTTCAGAGAATTCCATCGACTTCATCTTAGTCTTGACTATGATATGTTTTGACAGCTTTGTAGTCTTTCCAAAACCATGTGCAACCTTATTCAATCGTACTTTATAAGTCTCCACTCTACTCCACTCCACTCCACTCCACTCCACTCCGAGTGTATGTGCTCAGAGAATCAATGCGTCTTTTAACAGGCCTCCTAAAACAATATAAAACCAATTGAAGGCTGTCTGAATCCCTCTAATGATTTGTGAAGTGAGGTTATTGTTTTTTTTCAATAGAAAGTACGATATTATAATGATACCAATAGTCTCAACAGTAAAATACAGTACGTACTATCACTATACTGCTAATAAGAGTTCTGTGAATCTGTGTGGTCCTACAAGATTTAACGATCAACTCTAATGCAAACTTCAAAACTAGTTTTGTCAGTTTCTTTTTCAGTAGTGAAGTGTATTTTTGGGTCGAAGCTGAGTGGATGTAAATGACTTCTTCGTGACACAGGCGTTTATTAAATGGGCCGTTGTGTCATAACAGCTTTTATTGTGGTCGGATTGCTATCAGCTCACCCAAAATTTCCAGTTACAAGCTTATGAATCACGCATTCATGAGCGTACTCGCCCCTCAGCCTGATTGGTTCACTAATATTTGAATGGCACGAAATGAATGACAGGATTTGACGCACCAAATGGCGCGCGCAAACTTTGATGTTACCCCACCAGCCTCAGTTTATGTCCCGATTCACTGTTTACCCAAATTATGTCTTGTCCTCCTGTAGCTGCTGGGTGGATAAAGATTTGGATTCAGTCGTGCAATTACCCTCTTTGAAGCTGAAAGTTGAAAGAGATATCTCTAGCTTTTTAATGGCTCCTGATTCACTGTAAAAATCCTGATTCAAGGTTGTATCGAAAATCCACTACAGCTTGTTCAACATTCAAAATAAATATCCCTACTTAGAGAGCAAACCTGGCCAATGGAGTTGGGACTTGCCTGATTTAGCCACCTCTGCAATATCAACACCTTGTTCATAGGTCATAAATCCCAAGACGGAGAAAATGGCAAAGCCTGCCACAACGCTGGTGCCACTGTTCAGCAAGCACAGGTAGAAACAATCCCTAAAAGATAAACACAACCAATTCTGTTGAATCAATAACAAACATGATGTCGCATACTGTGCTTCATTTTAGTAGGCAATAAAATTAAACCCCTAAAAGAATATATGCACGATGGAGTAACTTCAAACAATGTGAAACTGAAAGACAGCCCATTCCAAGAACCAATTTAACCTTAAATTTGTCTGGATTATTAACTATTCAATCAGAAATAAAATGTATTCATTCCTGGTATTGAAAACCTTCAAATGGTGCGCAGCTAATGTTTTTAGCCAGTGTGCTTACGTGTAACAGTTGTTGTTGTAGGTATTGTAACTGCCAAGAGAGGTCAGGAACCCGAAGCCGATTGCATAAGAGAAGAAGATCTGCGTGCCCGCATCCAACCACACCTGAAAATACCAACATGGAGAAAAAAAAAATTTTCAAAATGAAAATGCAAAACGACACTTGTGAGGATAAGGACCATGGAAAGTGAATATTTTGAAAATACTGAAGTAATTAAGCCGTTTAAGATGAGGACACACTTTCAAGATCACAAATGAAACAAAAGGAACCTAGTTCCCTGGTTATCCAAAACCATATCTTTCTAGTACATGTAAAAAGAAGTTGTCTTTAAATTGACAGCGTATGAATATATGACATCTGTGTATTTTATAGATTTTTTTTTTTTAACTGCGAGCTGATTCTGATTCGAATTCTGAGGTAGCGATCAGACACTGTTTTTCAATAATAGGTGACTTAAATTCAAATCTCCAGTAATTATTTAATTAGATAAATAAATGTCACTAAAATGGACTGTCACAATTTTTTAAGTTTGTGAGTATCTACATTTTAAAATATTAATTTACAGTGAACTGAAATGGCTGATAAAATGTTATATTTATTAATCTTTTCTTATTATTATTTTTGCACTTATCAGAGGTAGTAAATAAACCTTTTGAATTAAATTTCCATAAATATCAATTTTCTCTTGATTTCAAAGCATTATTTTCTATGTGAAATTCTTGTAAAGAAGATGAAACAGAAAAAAAAATACATTGACGTTTAGAGTTTATACTCTTGTTCTTACCTGCGGATCTGCTAGCCGGGATACGTCAGGGTAGATGTAATAAATAATCCCGTCCATTGCCCCGGGCAGCGTCACACCACGTATGAGCAAAACCAGCAGCATTGCGAAGGGGAAAGTTGCCGTGAAGTAGGCTGCCTGGATCAACGGTAACGAGAGCAAATTTCAGAGATAGAATGGGAAAAACATTTATATTGTTCAAACTATTAACCCCTGCTTATTCAAATTTCATTTTCCGATGTCTTGTCAATCATTTCAATCCGCCTCGAGCCTTCAGAAGCAGTAGTTTTGGCCAATGTACTTGAAACCGCATTAAATAGTGACGCAACGTTTCTTTCACCAATCAGATTCAAATTCATCCTCACCTGAGGTCATTGTTTTTCCTTTGATTTTATGGTCAGAGTCAGCCAAGTTACAATGCTGGAAAAGTACCTCTTGTCATGAGCAAAGGCTTGACCACTGCCAAGATGGGCGTGGCCAGGCCACTCTGGGCGGTGACACCTGTCACAGGTGTTTCACATTCAGACTGTAATTAGACGGGCATTTAAGTTGGAGTTTTTGTCACTGGGATTTGCCAGTTTGTTGCTTTTGTTAATGAGTTGCATTCACTGCCTGTGGGATTCTCCGTATGCGTATGTTAGAGTAGCAGTGATTCTGTGCCCTTTAGTTTGATCCTCTCCTGTTGAGTTTGTTAGTTTGCTCCAGAGTCATCGGACCTTGCTGTATGTCTTTTGGATCCCGCCTAGCTTATCGTTTCTGTGCGTCGGCCTTGTCGGACTGCTACACCGTGTATGGCCCAGTTTCTGGAATAACCACATTCAACATTATGCCTCTGCCTCGAAGTCCTGCATTTGGGTCCGCCCCCGTACCAGAGGTTCGTGACACCTCTGTAGTGATCTCCACATGTTAATTATGTTATTAGTATAATCTGACAACAGTTTCACTGACACACTTGAAATTGTTGATGGTTTCTAAAACTGCTGCATAATAGCGGTGGTATTGAAGACTGATTAAGTCAGGTAAGTCCCTGTTGAAGGCTCAGGTACAGTTCCAAATGGATAGTACAGAAAAACACAGATCCCTATCAACACATAAGTAAAGTAAAACAATGAGATAAATGTTAATGTGTATTGTGGGCATTTGTCTTTTTTTTTTTTGTAAATTAAAGTTTTTATTATGGCTCCTACACCAGGATGCCCCTCTCAGAACTGTTGTGTTTTTGGTATAATGGAAATCAAAGCAAAGCACATTTTATTTATTTCAGAAACAAGGTAGCGCAATGTCCTTTACATGATTAGAAGCATTAAATACAAGGAAATAAATGACGTTTCCTTTCGTGCTAGAAAGCTAACCAATGTTTTCACATCTGTTTGAATGTATTTTAAGGGTCCTAAACGTGAATCTTTGAACATACTTGAACAGACTGAACACATTTGTCCTGCGACACGAGCTGCAATTTGGCAAACATTTCGGTCATAGCAGGATGCACAAAAAAAGTCTCAAGAGCCATACTTGCTAGCGAAGCAAGTCGGCTATTTCAGTATGAAGCCGCCATTTGGGTGAATTTCAGGGCTAATGCTTTGGCGAACTTGGCCGAGTGAGCCTCAGTCTGAACGCTAAAACGCAGTGCTTTTATGCCGACACCCTCTAATATGGGTGTCGCATATTGATAGTTATTATGACAGTTTAGAATGAAATAAGGCCTGTGAGGTCCTCTACTTCTCTGCTTGCAGCTTTAATTTCTTTTTAGAATTTCATCACGGGTCATACCATTTGCTCTCATTAGCCTAAGTTCCTCTCCCTTGCCATAATTTAATTTAAAAAATACTGCTATTGCGGGATAGGAGAGAACACTGTATGCAATACTTGTGTGTTAAATCATCAAAAATGTGTTTGTCCTCGGACGAGTGTGCTGGATGAAATGACGCAAGCAAGACATGGTGAAAATCAGCCATGCATATTGCTCATTGTTAAACTATTTCTAACCTTCCCAGTGGATTTGATCCCCTTCCAAATGCAAAAGTAGCAGATGACCCATGCCAGGATGAGACACAAGACAAGCTCCCACCTCAAGCTCCCCACCTCATCAATACTACCAGAGATCTTCAGCACTCGGCGCCTAAGGATGGCACAAGTATGGAGCAAAGGGGGCAATGGCGATGCGACAACAACACAAACCATGAGAGAGGGGAGAGCACTTTACTGGATGAAGGAGGAATGACAGGGCAGCGGGAAGACAAACGTAAGACAGAGGGAGAAGAAAAAGAAAAACAAAGTAGTCAAGATAGTCAACCAGGCATGCTTACTCCCAGAACTCTACAACAGGCAGAGTGGTGTTCTGCCGGTGTGTCACAGCGAGGCTCTCATTTGCAACCCTGAACTCCATGCATGAGTCTACAAGGCAAGGACATAAGACAAACCTGTTTTGCAATGTCAACCAGGCTACAATTGCTCAAAGACAATGTGTAAGATGTGCAACATTTCTAAAAGCAACACGTGTCTAGGAGTCCATTGCCCACAAATTGTGGAATGAGCTCAAGAGTTCCCTCATAAGTGAACATTTAAAACTGACAGGCTTTGCGGCACAATTAGAACTTTTGGTTGTGTAATTTATGGTTGTCTTGCATTAAGTGTGTAACTAACTGTGTATAACTACATATTCTTTAACTTTAGGCACTTTGTTCGTGCTCTCCTCGGAAAGTGCCAAATAAAAATCATAATAATAATAATAATAAAACCCTCCCTTTGATTATTCCCATCTTAACATTTAGGGATAGTGTACATAGTCGTTTTGCCTGTTTTTAGCTTGTTATGAAGCTGTGTAATCATGCAGTGTAATAAACTATGTACTATATATACGTATCTATATCATAATGAAGTGTTTATGTGTATTTTAATTCAATGTAATGTCGCTTGGTTGAACCTGTCTACAGCCACGTCGGCATTGAGAATGATAACCCTTTCTCAATTCCATTACCTGGAGAAATTAAGGACTGGGGCGAGGGGAACAAAAAGCCATGCAGTTGATTTCATTATAAGAAAGCCAAACATGATAGTATATTGTTTTGTTTTTCTTTACAGGTGGCGTCTACCTACCTGTGTTCCAGTCGTTTCCGCACGTGGCCCATGGCAAGTCGACGCTGAAGGAGTAGAACAAATAAAAGAACGCCCACGCGATGATTGTAATGTAGGACGAGGCGCCGAAGGCAATGATAAGGTGACTGGCGTAGCCGATGCCTGCAAATTGAAGATAAAATCTATATCAAAGAATTCCAACTAGAGCGCGCAATCCGTGCGCATTAAGCACAGCTCACGCGTCAAATAAATTCGCCTTTAAATGATTCGAATGCGAACCTTGAAAAAGTGGGCAAAACTTCTTCCAACACGTAATCCCCCCCTGGTTGGTGTACTGTCCCATTGCGGTCTCGAGAAAAAACAAGGGGATTCCGCAAGTGACCATGAACAAAACGTAAGGAATGAAGAAGACACCTACAAAGGAATAAAATATTACAGCCACCAAGTGTGGAAAGTGACATATACATTATGTAAAAAAGAAAAAAAAAAAGCATCGTACCTCCGCCGTTTTTGTAGCACAAATAAGGAAATCTCCACACGTTGCCCGGTCCAATGATGCCGCCCATCACAGTGAGGATGAACTCGGCTTTGGTGGCCCAGTATCCCCGTGCTTCTGTTTCTCGGAACTTCTTTTGCCTCTCGTTGGGTACAAAAACATCACAAGTGCAATCATCCTCCTTTAAAAACATTTTTTTTTTTTTTTTACACTGGAACGTGTAAATAAAGTGAAGGGAATTCCTTTTGGACGTGCCAAGATGCCCCCTAAAGAAAAACAAAAACAACCGAATTTGCTGGACCTCCAAGAGTTCTCGCCTGTGAAGATGTGGTTTTCGTACTTCCCACTTGACAATATCTTACTGTCTGAGACAGTTGCGATTTAAGTAAGAGGAGAGGCGGAGAAGGAGCACAGTGGGTTGCACCTTCGGGATGTGCTCCAGCTTGGTTGATGCTTTCTCAATTTATCAAATTGCAACATCAGCTGAAAAAATTCAAGTTAATGTCGATATCCAATGTAAGGGATATATTTTCATGGCCCAAACATTTATATACTATATATGGCCCGTGAAAGCAAATGACTTAGGCTTCATGGATTATTACAAATTGTAAAAAGAAATATTGCAGTAACAATTCAATAATTTAAAATATGATGTTAAAATGAATGATAATGTTATTTGTTGAAATGAATTAACATCCATCCATCCATTTTATGGGCCGCTTATCCTCATGAGGGTCACAGGAGTGCTGGGGCTAATTCCAGCTGTCATCAGGCTGGAGGCAGGGTACACCCTGAATTGGTTGCCAGCCAATTGCAGGCCACGTGGAGACAGACGACAGTCACACTCACAATCACACCGAGGGACAAGTTAGTGTTTCCAATTAATGCATGTTTTTAGGATGTGGGAGGAAACCGGAGGGCCCGAGAAAACCCACATAGACGCACAGGGAAGGATATGCAAACTCCACACTAGCAGGGTGGGATTTGAATACCGGTCCGCAGAACTGTGAGGCAGATGTTCTACAGCTGCGCCACCATATCACCCGTTGGGGTCAATGGACAGTGTGCTGCAAACGGCCCCTGGGTCACAGTTTGGACACCACTGAAATCTAGCGTAGATTTATTCTGTGACATGTTGACATTGTAACATTGGATACAATTAGAGAGGAGAATGTTTTCAGTATCCTGTGTGTGTGTGGGGGGGGGGGGGGCATCTATAGAGTGTGCATTCGTCCTTAGCCGACCGGATGTCGGTGGACTGCGGCGGCGGAAACCAGTGATCTCATCGGAAAGGGCGGTGCTAAATTCCAGCATCCTCCTCCTCCTCGTCCTCATCCTCATCACCACCTCATCGAGCCGACAGATGATGATGCTGACGTCTTTTTTCTCCATTTAAAGACGTGCAATAACCCGCCATGCAGTGGGTTTCACGGCCGTGAGGACACCCCGCAATGGACTGCGAGGTAAGACGCCTTTAAACGTTCTACATTTTGTCCTGGAGCATCGTCTAGCGTGGGGCTTTTCCGCTACTAGCGGGCCCTTTAGATCGGCAAGCATGCTTCAGACTCACTTTTGTGTTACTAGCGACTCGATCCGAACAGGGAGCACGTCGATCTATGTTATTTTTGTTGTGATAAGGTTGTAACAAAGCGGTGGCTTGCACAATCTTGTCGCGCAGCATCGCTTTAGCCTGCATGTCGGAAGTGGGAGAATCTCGGCCTGCACCAGCGGGTGACGTCCACGGTGGGGGGAGGGGGGGGGGACGAGGCGGGTGGTGGGGGGTGTTGGGGGTAGTGCTCAATGGCCATTTTCAGCACTTTAATCGAATACGCAAGCATCAAATGTCTCAGTAGCTATGCATCATCCCGCTGTTGGAGTCTATCTAATGCTGGAGTCTACGTCCTTACAGCCCGTAGACTTCACAGTATATAGTAAGTATGCAGTGATGCACACAAGAGAATGATGCTGGTGGTCCCCAGTGGGCCTCGAACAGTAGAACGTGTTACAGTGTGTTAGCCTGCATCTGCCTTCCGGATGTCACACTGGCCTAATTTTCAACACACGACCCCATAATGAGAGCAGCACATTGGTCACACAATTATTTTTTAAGGGGCAGCAATAAAGGCTATCGGTTGCACTCGTATTATGAGCTTGTGATAGAAACAAGATGTTTGTGGTTCTAAACAATGTACAGTACACTCTAACTGCGATCAGTACTGTACAATCAGACTACAAAAATTAGGTCAGGTTAAATTCAACTGTTAAACATTCATCATCAAATCTCATCTACACTGAAGAATGATTTTTTGCAGCATGTTCATACATCAGGAATGAACAGACATCTGAGTTTGATCCATGTAAACGTATACTGTATGAAATAAATGGTTAGAGTCAGATATAGACAGCTGTGGGTCAATAATTCAAATTGAAATAATAATAATTTTTTCCCCTTTGGGTCAAATATGAAGATTCATACCAAAAAGTTTACGTGATAAAAAAACATTTTCCTCAAAATCCTTTTTTTGTTGCCATTTCTGAAGGATGGCAGCATTTTTAAATATCAATTATGATTCCTTCAGTTATGCATCTTTCATTCTCCTCCAGCCAATGAGGTACACATCTTATTATATTTGAGCAACAAAAAAAAAACAGGCTTGGCTTTTGGTCAATTGGGTTCTCTTAAGAACCGTTGGCGTTAAAAAGCTGTCATCACATAGTGCACAGCAAAGTTTGTTTAAACACAAGTTCATTTAAAGTGAGTTTGAACTACAAGCTTAAAACATTTCAGTGCAATAAACTCATTCAATCATAATCGCTGTTGTCATTCATTTAAGTTTTATTAGGTGTGAATACTTTATTTAGTGCTATGATTTATGGGGGGAAAATATTTTATTACCACTCCAATACGGTATATACCTCTATGACTCGAGCAAGATTGTAATGTTTTACTTGAATTATGACTAGCTTTCACCAAGTAATGACTTGACTAGATATGCTTGAAATTTTGTGGTAACTCAACTTGAATTGAGACTTGCACATATGCGACGAACTCCCACCTCTGCCATTTCATGCTTCCAAATCCACTCAGTTGGTGTTTGCCCGGACTCATTAAAGTTGCCTGGTTGCTCATTTACTCTGCCTTTAGCTTAGATTTACACATATTTCTTGCATAATGCGGATTAGCAAAAAAGTCGCCTCAAAGTGAACAAGTGAGAAGCAAAGATTACAAATGGTTGAGTAATCACTCGTGTGCGAGGATGGTTTAAGGCATACGTTACATCATCATCATCACGGAATGTCATTATTTTTTTTTTTTTTTTGACAAGACTTTAGTTCCTCTGGCATAAATGGATATTCAGTTCCATTCCACATCAATGCTTAAATTTTTACGATATTGATATAGTGGAGAGATAAAGTAAGGATAATTGGGAATCCCTGTTATGATACAAAAGTGAACTTGAATAAAACACATAAAAAAATGAATAAAATAACTTTCACATCTCATCAGTTAAATACGCTTGACAGACTAGTAATGAAAGCCTACCAGTGCAGAGTGTCAGCCACGTTCTATCCAAAGTAAGCTAGGAGAGGTTCCAGATAGAAATACTGTATAGTCTTGTAAGATTTGTTGAGGTCTTGCATCTTCTTCGTCTTCTTTTCCTTTCAGGATGTCCCGTTAGGGGTCGCCACAGCATGTTATCTGTTAAGGTGTTTCATGACATCACTAATTATAATGGTTTGACCTGGCCTCCAAGTTTTCATCTGACCTTCATTTTGAAAAGATTTTACTATATTTGTGACATTGCCGCACATTTACATTAAGACAATGCATGTGCAGACTGAGCGTGACTCGGCACCGCACTGATTTACTGTGTAAATGACTCAAATTTTTGTCTGATTGTTTTGGCAACACAATACTCTGATCCTCTGAAACCGAATTAAATTCCATTCGCAAACGGCCGTTTACTTCGATTCAGGAGTTTGTATGGAGTATTTTGATTTGATTTGGGCTTGTAAATCTTATTATAATCATTATAAAATTCTATATGTAAATCCTCTTATAGAGAACGTGGATCTAGCTTCATCAACATAGCAGTGCAAGCAATATAAACTAGAATTAGCAACACTTTAGCTGCCGCCACTTTGTTGTTAGCATGACTGATTCAAAATGGAGTGTTTTTATTACAATAGATGTTATTTTTTTTGAGGGCGGGGGGGAATGTACAACCAATTGAAAATCAAAAAAGAGGTGGTAAACATACCTGTCAAGTTTGAATGTTGTTGATTTTGTCTCCGACAGGCCATAATTCGTCCAGGTGTGCATGAACACCTGCACTCATAATGCATTAGTACCATTCTGCTCACTGAGTCTCTTCTGTCTGGCTTGCCATTTATCCTTTGGAGGGAAAGTAACCCACATAACTTTCTGGCAAATGTTTTTGGACATCAGATGATTCTACATGCAAAGGCAAAATTTAAATGTCTTTTAGCTGACATGAAATGCTATCTAGCTATGATGATCTTAAGAGTTTTTTTTTTCTATAATGCCAGAGAAGCAGTCGGGCCCTTTGGTGGACTTGCCAGCGGATTGCTGTCTGAAGATGAAATATGACACTAATCAGCGTGGAAAAACACAGTAAATTCATATCTCGTTTTGGCCGCTCTGAATGGTTTCTAGGTTAATACCGTATTAGTAGTCTTGGTAAACTGTGGCTGGCTTTGCATGAAGGTTTTGTACGTGGCTGCACCAAAGTGATGAGTCATTATCTTCATAGGTTCTGTAAAGCTTCAGGTAATCTTGACCCAGTAATGACCAGAGAGCACATGACTTGTGGGTAGCGCCAGCATGAATTTCGATGGGTTAATCTAAAAAATAATCTGATATTTTGTTACCCCGGGAACCGGAAGCATTACCATGAATTATGGGTTGTTTTCTTCCCACATGGAATTTAACCGGGATGCCTTAATACAGTGGTTCCTACCCAAGTGTTCAGTGAGTGATCATTGAGGATGCCATGGGAAATGATCCAATCTATCTTAATTTGTCTGAAAATTATGTATATATTTTTAAATTCCAACTGTATCGTTGTTCATCTATCTATGTCAGTGAGTTATTGCGAAAGGCGGAAAAATGAATTAGATGGCAGAAGGCACAGTAAACCTTTGTATCCACCTGTTGCCATTCATAGAACCGAACAAGTCATGAATTCATGTGAGTATGTCAGAGCAGTTTGTAAGTAAATATGGATGGACCGTCATTATTTTTGTATTCTTAATTTTTATGACTTTTGCATTTGGTGTTGGGCCATGAGGCCCTCCCATTTTGTGTCCCAATGATCTCAGGCTTTCCGACAACTTTCAGTGAAGCCGTTGGTTGACAGCAGTGTGTGAAGCGGTTAGGATGAGAACAAGAACCTCCAAATCTGAGGGAAGGGAACTTTGGTGTGGAAAATGTTGGTGTGTCAGGTCAGGGATCGGATCTTGGTTGAAGTGGAGGAGTTCAAGTATCTTGTTCACGAGTCAGTGAAGAATGGCGCGGGAGATCGACAGGTAGATTGGTGCAGCATCTGCAACCATGCAGACTCTGCATCAGTCTGTTGTGGTCCAAAAGGAGCTGAGACATAAGCCAAAGCTCTCGATTCACCTGTCGATCTGCATTCCTACTCTCACCTATGGTGACCTCAGTGTTACATCTGTCTTAGTAGATTATATAATTGTGTTGCCGAGTTTGAAGCGCCTGGGATGAGAATCAGCACTTCCAAATCTGAGACTGTGGAACTCGGTCAAAAAGGGGTAGACTACCTTCTCCAGATCAAGGATTACATCCCACCCCAAGTCGAGGAGTTCATGTATCTTGGGGTCTTGTTTATGAGTGAGCAAAGAATGATGGAGATCAGCAGGCGGATCAGTGTAGCAGTGATGTGGACTCTGTGAGAATGACAATGGAATCGAACACAATCAGTTCTAGAATACTTGTTGACTTCCAAGTTCCACTTTCACAAAACTTAATTGCTGTAATATAAAGTCAATTAATTTGTCCGAGGCTCAAGCACTCACTTTCATTAGTTGAACACTTTAAAATCCATTCATCCATTTTCCACACCGCTTATCCTCACTACGGCCATGAGTATGCTGGAGCTTATCCCAGCTAACTGCGGGCAAGAGGTGTGGGACATCCTAAACTGGTTCCAGGGCACATCTAAATATTCACACAACATAACATCAGTCACACCTACCGGCGTCTTCAATTGACCTAACATGTATATATTTGGAATCTGGGGGGAAATTAAGAGTACATGGAGATAACCCACTCGGGCTTAGGGAGAACATGCAAACTCCTCACAGACGAGACTGGGTTTTGAACACGGCGGGTTCTTAGAACTGTGAAGTAGTTGTAACTAGTCGTTCACTGTGCTAGTGCACAATAAAATGTAACTACGTACAACAGAAATAAAGAAAATCTTAACTCTCCTCTTTCACCGTCCTCACAACCGATGGGAACAGGAAGCATTTATTTTTGTCACTTTCAGGTGTTTTAAAACAGGCAAGAACTGACTTTTGCGAATTAAAATATTTCAAACTGATGAAAAGTTAAGATGACGGAGCAACACATTACTATTTAATAAATAGAGAAAAGCGTGTTGGAGGACGCTTTTTCCCCCGCGTGTTCGTTTGATTTCGGGTAGTGAGAATGTTGTTTGTCCAAATTCAGGCTGGAGATGATGAACAGTTTCTTCGAAGCTTTTACTTACAGAATAGTCAGGGCACAAATGAGTGACAGACAATGGCTGTAGCAGATCACAAGTGCCCAGACACAGAGGACTTACAGCATTCCCCTACCATCAGCAGGGTCCACATCACAAACGATTGAAAGGAAAATAAAGAGCATCACAAGAGAACCGCATCATAAAATAAGAGCATCACAAAATATCTTCATCATAATGACCAAGCTGGTAATAACTGGCACATTCCTATGCCCTGGTCTCTCCAGTAAGGTTAACTGATGATTTGGTATGTGTGAGCAAAAGATACGCATCAATAAAGAGATACACATCGATAATAAAAGAGATACACGTCGATAATACACTTCAAGAGAAAGAGAATCTTGTGTAATTTGTGGGGTTAGTGAGCTCAAGGCATTGAGTCACTTAAGTGCATTTAAGGGCACATTGCTGCCATGTGTTGGTTATGTCCATGTTGGCTCAGTGTGACCATGACTTTATCTTTAATCTGTATTGCAAAATCTTAAAAGCAATGTTACGTAATACTCCGTCTTTCTGTTTTCAACCAATCTAACGGGAATGATTTAGTGGGCAGCAAACTCAAATGACTCAAATTAGAAGCACACAAATGTCATGACTTGGATAAAATCAGAGACTTTCAGGAACATTCCACTGCTGTTGTGGATTTAAAATGGTCTTGGGTGATGTTAATCTTTAGATTGTTTTGAACACAAAACCAAACGTGTGACAGGCCCAAGTTATAATTACTTCTTATTGTCATTCATTATAATATATCTGAATCCTTATGCAATTCACAAAGAAACTGTTCTTTTGATTGGCAGTTTATCGTGCAAATACGTTTGCATACATTACATAACACTTTTGCCTACTTGCTAACATGTTACAGACCAAACCAAGTCAGAATCATAATCAATTTCATTTTTGCAATTCTCAATAATAATCTCCTGTTTTTCAATACAGGTACGGAACTTTTTAGTTAAAAGATTTTTTTTCCGATCGATTAATCCATGGTTAGTTGCAGGTTCTTTTAAAATAGATTTACAATATATCTATTGTTTTTCTTTTAGGTTAGGTGTATGCTAAGATTAAGGGAAAGCATGAATTAATTTGAAAGATGTTTTATTTATCTACGGAAATCATAGTTATAAATTTTACTTAACAGTTCACGAGAACAACTTACTATAATACTGCTAAACAATTGCGCCATAAAAATAAGTTATAAGTAAGTCACACGAACTGAATTTCAGGGCCACCGCACAGATCATAAGAATAAAGGAAACAAATCTGTGGCTTTAACACTTGAAAGTCCAACTCGTTGTCTTCAGTTTCATTCATAAAATGAGACGTCTGAGCAATTTATCCCATAACATGTAGCCCTTGACAACTTTGTATGTGCTGTGGTCTTAAAATCACGTGACCGGAGGATGCTTTTTGATTAGTCACAGCTTTTCTCTCTGTAATTGCAACAATGTCTCTACTTGTCCCCCCATGGACCCTTACCCAGCCCCTTTGTTTAACAGGAGAATGAAGAAAAGGAGAAACAGGAAGCCTTGTGGACCGTCTCCATGAACGCATCACAAGAGACACTCAAGTAATTGAATCAATGGCCAAGAAAGGGCGTGCCAGGGGCGAGAAGCCCGAAGCCCTGATCTCTGCTTTGCAGGCAGCCAATGAAGATCTCAGGTCCAAGCTGACTGACATTCAGATTGAACTGCACCAGGAAAAATGCAAGGTAGGTGTAATTTTTGAGTCCCAGCATTGCGCTAGTTAGCCCTAACCTGACAGACTCCCCACTTGACCCAACAGGTTTGATAATCACCTGTGTACTGGCACTGGCCTGCTCTAATGTGGGTTGTCATGAAAGGCTCAAACTCTAATACATGTTTCTAGAATGAGTGATGGTGCCTACCCCGTTAAGGTGAAGGCTGTCCATCCTCGATAAAACGGGTTTTTCCCAGGAGGAAATCTATAATTTGCAGTCCCTGTTCGCTACAAAAATGGTGACTATCAGTGCTAACCACGAGCATGTCAATGGCGTTTTTACATTGTTTGTATTAAACTGAGCGATATGTCCTAAAGAAGGCTATGTTTTTTAAAATACATAACGTGGAATACCCTTTGTTTAATGTTTAGTGCAAAACCAAACTTCAACTGGGAGTGGCATAAATCTGCTTGAAAACTCTCTTTGTAATGTAGTGTCGAGTATTTGCCAAACTGACGCTTAGTGAGGTGAATTCCCAGCCACTATTGTGTTTATACTGTATCTTGATTTTTTGTTTATTTGTCAAAGCGAAAAATGAGCCAAATGATGGCTCGTATCGCAAACATAATTAGTGCCTAGGTTGTGTCACTTGTATCTCAAGTTGTACCATTGTACTCATTTTCACCTTCAGTAATGTATGAGAAAAGACAGAAGCTGTAACGTGGAGATGAGTCACATTGCAAATGGTCAGCCCATATACCATTATTCTTCCATCAGCAAGTTGGAAGTGTAAAAATAAGTTACCGCAGTCATTAAGTTGGGTCTTAAGGCACAAAAGTGAATGTTTTTTTTCTATCAGCAACAAAAATTCAAAGGATATCTTTCACATAATTCCAGATTCAGTTTGACAAATTCAGTTTCAAATTAGTTGTGTGACAGACATCCGGGAACTGTAACAAATAGCAAACAATTGGTGATACACTGATCTCGCCTTCGGCCAATAAGCTTCTTCGTTGTAATATAACTTGACAAAGGGACTCTCCGGAAAGTAGAATATTCCAGACAGCTACAGTATTTTCACTGAGTTCTATGTCTGACTGCTGTAAAATGTTTTTTTTCCCCTTCGCAAAGGTGAGCAAGGTGGAGCGCGACAAAGTGCAGGAAGTGAAGCGGGTGCGTGAACAGGAGCAGCACCGCCACACTGCCATGCTGACAGAGCAGCGGGCCAAGTGGCACGAGGAAAAACAAAAAGAGCTCCAGGGCCTGCGGGAAAATTTGACGCGGCAGCATGAGCAGGAGCTGGCCCGCCACGCCAAAATCAAAGACCAGGAGAACCAAAGGCTCAAGACAGCGCTGAGTGCGATTCGCGATGGCAGTGGCGAGAAGGTAAACTTGATCCTTAAAGTGAAAGAGTAGTCAATGGGAATAGTGTGTTTTTGTATAACTGGTTCATTTCCATGAAACAAGAATATAATTACATATATAACTTTTAGTTATGTTTGTTGTTTTAGCCATCAACCTATCTCCCCTCTGTAACCCAGTGTAATCTAATGTGTGTCAAAGGTGCGCACAGCATTGACTCTGGAAGCCAAGGAGGACGCTCGCCGCTTCTTCGACCAGGAGAGAGTGAAGCTCCTCCAGGAGATAGCCGAGCTGAAGTCGAGCAAGAAGCAGACGGATGAGGCTCTAAGCAACATGATCCAGGCAGACAAAATGAAGGCCGGAGACCTGCGGGTGGAGCACCAGCAGCACCAGGAACAGATCTCTAAGATCAAGTGGGACTGTGAACGGGACATCCGGAGACTGGTAACGCACAGTCACTGCAATTTTAGGCCAATTACAGTCTTGGTTGTAGTGGAGCCATAATTGCACAAACTCACAAACTCCATGAATATATAACATCACTCTGTATTATATTTAACTGATGTATTTAGGTGTAGATTTGTGCATGGAATTATATCCAGGCTGAACGGCCTTTTTTTTCCGCTCCTCTAACGCCGCAGGTAGATGAAATCAAAGCTAAAGATCGCACCATCTTCTCTCTGGAGAAGGAGATGGAGTCAACGACAGGCTTCCTCCAGAAGCTGCAGCTTCAGAAGGATGCACTGGATGAGCAACTCTTCCTGGTCAAGGAGGCTGAGTGCGGTGCAGGAAGCCCAAAGAGAGAGATTCCGGGTCGTGTGGGAGATGGCGCAGAGCACTGTGGTAGCCCAGTAAGTACACCCTTCCCGTTCCCTCCCTGGATACTGACTTGAGAGACAAGTCCGCAAAGTTTGAATCATGGAATTTAGTGGATTACCATGATTTGGACGACAAAGAATCTACACAGACTTACTTCAGATCTATGTGAGGGTTGGTGACGGCTCATGACCACTTTTGTATTAAGGATACTTGTGACGCATCAATTATCATGACTAAGATCTCTGTCTGATCTGTTTTCAATTATGTGACCGCTCATGGGGCTTCCATATCTGGATATCCATGGGAAAAGCACTATAAGGAGACCCTACACATGAAAATAAAATAATAATAATAATAATAATAAAAGGCATTAAACAGATTTGCTTATACTGTGTGTGATGCGCTCCAATAATCTCATTGAAAACACCACCCATAAAGATTCCTTTCCACCTCTGATCTAGAGTCTATTCCTCTAGTCAGAAATCTTCAAATGTGATCTAACAAACGTGAAAAATGGGAAAAAACAGGAAAAACATGATACAATGTGGAAAAGGTAAAATCGGGGAAGGGTATGATGCTATGGCTAGGACTTTTTATGGAAAAATCCAGGAAAAAAAGATGGAAGATTTTTATTATACTGCTTAATTTCTTTAACATTTTATGGTGACCTTGAAAGGCGCCTTAAGATAAAATTAATTATCTTTGCCAGTTGAAAAGGATTGGCAATTCATTCTCTTCTGTCTTCCTTTACATTTTACACATTGTCCCAGCATCATTGGAATTTGAGTTTGTATATTATAACCAAGGACCACCAAACCTAACCAACCGTGATATTGACGGAGCATTACTGCAACATCAAGTGTTCCCTGAAGGTTCTGGGAGCCAAAATTTGTTCATAGAGGCTAGAGCCTTTCATATATTTAAAAAATATTACCTTAAAAAAGCTCACCATTGACGTGACGGGATAATGCGCCAACATGGATGCTTGCACGCACACTACAGCAAAATAGCAAAAATAGCAAAATTTTTATTACACTATTTTAGGATACGCGGTTTAGTGATTGTACGGACTGACAGATTTCCTTTTCATTCTTTAATTTTTTGATGATTGAAAGTGAGTCAGCTGAGCCTTGGGGGGGAGGACCTGAGCACCCTCTACTGACCAGCTGCCACTCCTCAAACCACAGGATAATCTTCTAAAAAGTATAATTTGGCATTTGTCGTCCTTGTTTGGGAAGGGGGAAAGTCAAGGCAAAAATAAACGATTATCCTTATGTGCCTACCAGGCCTTAATGTCAGGGATGACTCTTGTTGTGCGTGATCCCACTAGTGTGCTTGCTTTGATGTGTACTGAACTTCAGACTCTCCCTGCGTGGCCTGGCGTGATTGGTCATGCACATATACTGTGAAAGTTCAAGTATTTGGCAGTGAGATAGTGGAGTGATGGCTCGTGCCAAAGCCAGGAATACTGAGGCAACTCCTGCAGGGTTTTTATTGCCTAGTCTTTGTACATTCATTTGTACGAGCAGACTCAAGCACTTTTTTCATTCGACTATTGTGGACCGCAATCTATTTCTGAGGAGCTTGGGGAGTAATGATTGCCCTTAACAAGCAACAAAGCACAGCATAATCGATCAGGACAGTATAAGGCTCATTTGGAAATCAAGTATTTGTTGAATTGATAGCAAGCGATATGATCGGTATGCGTGTGCACTGCTTTAGACCGTAAGCTATCATTCAAAATAAATAAACAGCAATCTGCTCCATTTTGCATCAGTTGCTAGCAATAATTGATTCCCCACAATCACACACACAATGCTGATTACATGATTATTGTAATAATTGGAACTATTTATCACTATTATTGTTGTTATTTTATTTTATTTTATTTTATTTTTTTACATTTGTTTTGCAGGACTTGAGGAGAAATCAAAGACGCATGGCTGAGCTCAATTCAACGATTCGCAAATTGGAAGACCGAAACTCGCTACTGGTCGACGAGAGGAATGAACTTGTAAGTTGACCCTTGACTTTCCTCGCGACTTCTTGTTCCTCTGCGCTAACCGTCATTATCTGGTAGCTGAAACGTGTGCGAGAGTCGGAGAAGCAATGCAAGCCGCTGTTGGATAAGAACAAGCTACTGAGTAAGCGCAATGATGAGTTGATTCTGACCATCCACAAGTTGGAAGAGAAATCAAAGAATCTAGCCAAGGAGAACCTTGAAATGGTCAGCACAGACTCTCACAAATACTCTCTTCTGTACAGGCCAATTGACCAATGGTGTGGATGATTTTGTTTTGTGATTTATCAGAAAGAAAAGATCAGCTCACAACCTCCACTAAAGAAACCCAAATCTCTAAATGACCTGGACCAAGTCCACGACGACCAGGAAATAGCCTTTCTCAAGCTTCAAGTCCTGGAGCAGCAGAGCATGATTGATGAGCTCGCGAGAGTAGGTTTTGTCTTTTTTAGGAGCCTTATGACCGTGACCACATGCTCGTTTGGCCTGATCACGTCCCATGTGAAGCATTAATCACGCACAATAAAAATCAAAATGGTTGACATCCACACATCAGTTTACATCAGTGTCTTGTAAGCATTACATTGATTTGAATTCTTTTTTGGTTCCAGGACCGAGAGAAACTGCTTCGGAAAAAAAGGCATAAAAGGAGTTCCAGGCCAATTAAGGTGAAAACAGTTGATCTCATTACTTCTGTTCAAAAACGCCAACAATAATGTAGTTCTTGCACATAATCATGATAAACACTAAAAGGCAGTCTTTTCAAAGATAACTATGCTCCGTTTTGGTTGACACTGTCAGAGCATTAGTTCTGCAAAACATTTTTGAGAACACTCTGCAACTCAGGCAGTGGAGCTGAGCTATCCTGTGTCTGATATTGCGATCTTGTAATATTTTGGCTCACTTATGTCATTGAATCACTCCAGAAATGTTCCCTTTGTCCAGAGGCACATCGTAGTGGACACATTCTTTGGGTATGACGAAGAGTCAATGGACTCTGAAACATCCTCGGTGGCTTCTTTCCGCATGGACCGGACACCGGCCACTCCGGATGAAGACCTGGATGAGGTGATCATTTGATTTCTACTACTAAAAGAGGGACCTTCTCTTTTTCCTCAACAAAAGTTTTAGTTTTATCACCATGTGTTTATTTGTTAGTATATTATTTGTGCACATGCAACTTCCTGGGTACTCTCTACAGTTCATTCTCTGTGCAATTTACTACCTATCAGAGATGTATCAAAGAATGTGTGAACAAAGTCAGACAATGAGACACATGACAGAATATGCATAAAAAGTTACAAATTGTGACAAAGGCAGTTGTGGTTCATGTTTTATAAACATAAAAACGAAAAAGCGTGAAAATAGAAATAGAATAGAAAATAGTTACGTGGCGTTGGGGGTCCCTTTCAAGGGGCCACCGGTTTAGTCGATGAACTTTGCTTTCCATCCGCTTCCCCGAAAACATCCTTCCTAAGTTAACTGTAAATAATTGTTTTGAAATAGTTGTTCAACTGTCTCGCGACTTATCCTCACCTCTCGCGTGACGTTACCTGGATCGTTCTAATGAGGACAAGCACAATGTAAAATGGATTCATAGATGCGCGATTGACAGTTGATACATGTTTTTCGGAACACTTGTTTGTTAGGGTCGAGCCAATGAGGAGTCGGAGTTGCGGTTCCGTCAGCTGACCAGAGAGTATCAGGCCTTACAGCGAGCGTACGCCCTACTGCAGGAACAGAAGGGAGGCATTCTAGATGCTGAGATGGAAGCCAAGGTACACAAAGCCTTAATTTGTCCAAGATTGTAATACGAGCATTTTGAAAGCAACTTGTCAAACTCAAGGCCCAGGGGCTAGCTGTGGCCCAGCACACCGCTTAGTGTGGCCCACAAAAGCAGCTGAAGCGTGTCTTGTGTTCTTCTTTGCTTCATAGGTTTTTTCATTTCATACATTTGTTTTTTCACTTTGAAGAGATGTACAGACAGGGATCCCCCCCAGTCCCCCACCATATCGTTTAACATAAAGTGAACAACGCAGTAGTTGTATTCCAAACATTTAATTTGTCAACAATTTATCATCCTTTGTGAAGGAAGAGTCTTTCTATTAACACACTTATTTTTTATAAAGATATTTTATTATGCAGAATACATTTTCCATGGAGTTTGTGGCATGCCCACATGTTGTCACAAATCAATTAAATAAGACTAAGATGTCTTTTAGTGTTGTTTAACTAATGTTTTAACATATTACAACGTATTCCAATACTATTAATACAATAGCAACAGCCAGAGCACTGCCATTAAGTTTTGGTATTGGAAATAAAATAAAAAAATACGAACGTTATATCAATATAATGTTGTATTTTTCTCTCTTTTTTGGTTCAATTGAATCTTTTCCCACGCCAAGACTTCTTTATTTTGTCAGTACACCAATGTCTGCGATGAAGTTTGTCTTTGATCCCAAAATGTATTGGTGGCATAGTTTAAAATCATTCCAAAACATTGAACTTAACAATAGTGGACAGTAGTTTGAAAGCTTTTCTGTTCATATGCTTAACTGCAATCATTCACTCTTCAATCACTGAGAGAATCATTGAGTCAGTAATTCTTTCCGCATTATTTTATTTTTATTAACACAAAAATGTATTGGTTTGCAGACAGAAAGTTACAGCGGTTTACATATTTTCATAAGCGAGCTCACTGTAACAGTAGAAGTTATTGGAAAAAAGACAGCTTTTGAATCGCTGTCCATCGTAGTGCGGTGTTGTGATCCACTTTGTTGATGTTTCAGGCTCAGGAGCAGCTCCAAGCAGATATACTCAGGTACAAGGCCAAAATAGAGGACTTGGAAAGAGAGCTTACCATGAAGGGTCAGGTAAGACACACAACGATCACATGCACATGGGTAGAATTGCATGCGATGGTAACACAATTTAAAACAACGAACAAGCACCAAAAAAAGGGTTTTTAATCCAATTTACTCCGTATACTTTGTCTCGCGCAAGTGGAATCACATGAAATGAAGATTTTTGTAATTTGATTAGATTAGAATGAACGCTTCATAGAAAGCTTTCTCCACTGGCTCCATGGGACAAATAAGTGGAACATTCAAAAAAGACTTTTGTCAACTTTCTACTGTGATCTACTTCCAAGATTTCCGAGAGTAATGATCTTTGCCAGAAAATTAACTCAGTGACGTAAGTGAATTTTACACTTGATTAGTTACCACATATTTGTCATTTCTTTACCAGCCAGTGGGCCTATAGTTCAAAATCTTTGATCTTTTTATCACAAAAGCAGTCCAATCTTCTTTAAATGTTTTTGCTCTATTTGCAATGTAGCCCTAAGGGGCCAATTTCAACATAATAATTCTTAATTTACATTTCAAGTGACACATGTTGCTGTGCTTCAGTTCATGTAACAACGTGTATGCACACATATTTCCGAAACATTTGTAAACTGAGGTCGTACTTCCCGTTAAAATGAATAGCAATTAATCCAATCCAGCCACAGAACAACATTATATTTCCCTTATTATGACGGTTGCATGGTTTAAAAAAAATCTACTTGGGTTCTCCATGATATAATCTACAACGACGTTGTTTGATGTAATGCCTTTCTGTTTTACATCAGGACTCCAAATGGGTGGAGGAGAAGCAACTCTTTTTACGGAGGAATCATGAGCTTTTAGACAAGGTTGGACAACCAAAAATACAAATGTTTAATGGCACATTTATATGGTATCTTGGGAATAAAAGAAAAAAAAAAAAGCTTTTTTGGGTGACGTTTCCTTGTGGTGTCCAGGTTGAAAAAGTGGAGACAGAATGCAGTCGGGTGCAGCAGGAGCTCCAAGACTCGAAGGACCAGAATGAACTTTTAGAGTTCAGGATCCTGGAATTAGAGGCAAGCCATACATAATTTCAATCCCACGAAGCTTAAAGGAATGTTCCCTCTTGACATGAAATAATTACCTTTACGGGCAGAACGGTTGAAAAATATGAGATCATGATCTGAACATTGTGACATGTTTTATACCTGGGGGATAACCCACCTATGGAAAAGCAGGGAAAATGTGCAAACTTGAGTTGAATCATTTCATTCTGTGATTCTTTACACATGCCATACATACATACCATCTCGACTCTTATCATTATTTTTACACAACCATACTATTATATGCACTCTTCAAACCTTTGTTTACAAGGAGGTCATACACACATCTTATTCTTTGCAGCCACAATATTATGTGCACCTGGACACTCTTGCATTGTAGTAAATATGTTATAATTCTTCCTTCTCAGATCATAAGGAGATAAATGTTCATTTAGGTGTATTAATCAAAATTTATTGAGCTATAAAACCTGTATCGGACAAAATATCAGTTTGGTTTTCCCCCTCCCATTTATGTTATGAATTATTTGTGGAAAAAAAACTTTTTGTTGTGAAAAACAAAAAACATGGATATTGAATAAACCATACATTGCCCTTATGCTCTCCCAGCAAAAATAGGATCGAGAGATGAAATGGCCTGGAATTCAACAGAATTTGCAATATGTCCTGTATGCCAACCATCATTTTCCAGTTACAGTCATCCCTCGCTATATCTTGCTTTCTAATAGTGGACCCAGTCCGTTTCTAGAACTTAAACCCTTCAATTAATAAGAGATTACTGTATTCTCATTATTTTCCACATAATATTTCCAATACAGCTAATTTTGCAACCCAGCTCAAGGTGGAGTCACCACTCTTATAGCTTCTCCCAAGGTTTAGAAAAAAAACAAAAAACTAAGTCAGCACATTTGAAGTGTGCGCCTGTAAGTTGACTACAGTGTGCAATGGGCGCCTGTTGCAGGAGCGAGAGAGGAGGTCACCTCCTTTCAACCATCTGAGGATGCATCCCTTCTCGGAGGGTGTCAGTGCACTGCAGATCTACTGCATGAAGGAGGGTGTCAAGGTACGGCATGGAACGCTGTTTAAGATGGACTAAGTAACTGCTTTACATGCTCAAGTCGGAACGAAATGTTTTTCTTTTTTTTTTTTTTCACAGGATGTGTGCATACCAGATCTGATCAAACTTTTAGATATCCTTGGGGACAACGGGGTAATTCACATATTATTGTGACTTATTTGGAAGTGAAATGATTGAATTGCTCTTTGCTCACCCCATTTTGTTTTTGTGTGAAGAACTTAAGAAATGAGGAACAAGTGGCTATTATTCAGGCTAGCACCGTTTTGTCATTAGCAGAAAAGGTAAGGTTTGAAGACAAGCCTAGTATGTTTCATAGTTTAACTGGTTATTTTCTGCTTAGATTTGTTCTTTGCTGCCCTCTAGTGGATTCAGCAGATTGAAGGGACTGAGGCGGCACTACACCAGAAAATGATGGACTTGGAGATAGAGATGGTGAGGAACACTCTCCATTCCTTCATTTCTCAATACCACATGGCTATGATATTCAATATTCGATACAGGGAGTCCTCAGTCAACGACTGAGATCCGTTCCTAGGGTAGTGACTTAACTTGAATTTCGACTTAAGTCTGATTCCACCATATAAGTCAGAATTTACACCAAAATACTTTGGATAAAAAACAAATACATTGAAATAAACAAGATGATGTACTTAGCATTACTGCTGAGAGCTGCATGGAGAAGAAGCCATTGCGAAGGAACCTGGTCCTCAATCTGCTCCATCTTGACAAGTATCAAAGAACCTTGTTTTGTGATCATTGTATCCGACAGAGGAACAGAACCCTTCATCACATGCGCTAAAATACAGGCTTTGTCTTTAATAAATGTCACCACGGTCGACAGACTGACGCCTTGGTGATGTTGGTGTCTCTCCTTTCTCTAATCTTTTTATGATCTTGAGGTTTGTTTCCATGGAAATGGATTTTCTTTTGGCTGCAGAAGCATTGCTAAAAGTCACAGCTTTTTTCATTGGGGCGATAATGTCTGAAAAGGAGGGCAAAAAAATGCAAAGATACCCCCGTTGCACAAAAACACGGACAAGCATTAGCCAGACAAAATGGCAGACGGGGGACGGGCGTTGTAAAGTCGAAACGTCTTAGATCAGTAACATTTGATCCTCAACCTGTACAGGAGCTCTTCTGCAAACAGAAAGGATATCTGGAGGAGGAGCTGGACTACAGAAAACAAGCGTTGGACCAGGCCTACATGGTAATTATCCATTATCCATTAAAAACAGGAATGCAATGGTGGCGATTCCACATGAACACATGGATTAGCTTTAGCACAGTAATAGGCAGCGAGTGCAAGATGTTAGGGGGCGTGTATGCTTCCAGTCCCAGTATGGACACCTCTAAGTTGTTTTACACCCCTATGTACTGTCAGTTTTATGTGCCTTCACCCCGTTTTACTAGAGCTGTCTAGGTTTCTCGTCTCTAACAATATTGCTGTGGTAAATATGTTGACATTTAAACAACTTGACCGGCAATCACGGCCTACCCGGTCAATCCCCGTTTTGTCCACGGTGGCTTGGACAAGCCTGCGCATCATCTCATGTTGTGTTAGCACTAAATGATCAAATTCATTGACTTTGCTTCTTCAGCTAGTTGGGAGGGGCCATGCTATTGTTTCTTCAAAGTATGTTGACCACTACCAATTTCTATTATGAATGCCTCAAACAGTACCTTGTTCTTATAACGATGTTAAATTAAAATTTAGATCAGAATTGATAATGTCTCCTTATTTCCACTTTTCAACAGCAAATCCAAGAGTTGGAGGCAACGTTATACAACGCCCTGCAGCAGGACAAGGTTATTTCACCTTATCATATTTTTCATCAGAATACTACATATATGGGACACAATGCTAGAAACACCTCATGGTATGATATGCCACTGCAAACCAATAATAAACATCTTGTTAAATGAACACCTCTCTCCCAGTGTAGCCATCGTAGTCTGTTCTTATACATAATCTTGTTGCGCTGAAATCCCAAAAAATTCTGCTATATTTGTAGAATATAATTGAAATGATTAGCTGTACCCTCCTCTCTGTAGGTGATCAAATACGGCGAGCCCCTGGACGAGCTTCAGCGGGATGAGCTCCGAACTGCGGTTGAGAAATTGAGGAGGCAGATGCTGAGGAAGAGTCGAGAGTATGACTGTCAGATCCTGCAGGAAAGGATGGAGCTTCTGCACCAGGCGCACCAGGCATGTCCTTGGGTCAACACACATTCCACCGCAACAGCGCAACCACACCACTATGTGTCAACCACAGTCGTCTCAATTCTTCTGCCTTTCTTTCTTTTTTATGCAGAGAATTCGAGATCTTGAGGACAAAACAGAGATCCAAAGGAGACAGATTAAAGATCTTGAGGAAAAGGTAGGTTTGTACTGCTCACAGTATATCAAATGTATACAAAATTAGAATGGCACTCAGTGGAGCACAGACTTTTAACAAAAGTGAAAAATAGGTTTAGTGAGTCATACCATGTATTGATTTAGTGATCTTAATTCCGGGGCATTGATCCAATAGCAATGAAAATGAACTTTTTCAAATCCTTAATCTAGATCCTCACTTAAATGTCACATTTTCTTCCGTGCCTTCTTGGCTGGTGGAAAAAAAAATTAATGGAATTAACTAACCAACAGACAAATGAAGGAATGAATTGAAAAATGAACTTGAGTTAATAAGTGAATGAAAAAAACAGATATAAATCTTCTAATATATGAATAACAATCCCTCCATCTCATGGTTAGTGGAAGTATCAAAGATCTGTGTGTAATTGAGCTCTTTTCCAAGGCAGATTATTTGTTTATTGGTGTTTATTCCTTTGCTCAGTCAGGAGTTCAAAGGTTATCCTCCATGCACCAGGAAAAGATTTTCAGTTTGTCTTAACAGTCCTATCAATGCTCTCCTGAGTCTCATTCCGATTTGTGTGCCGCCTTTAGGTCAAAGGCATTCAAGATGGATGTGACAAGTTTAAAATATTATTGACTTCCTGCACTGTGTTCCTCTGTGTGTGTTGTTGATGTGACTAACGTGGTGCATGTTCCTCTAATTCTCTCACCTTCTCCCTTCTCTCTTCTTGTCTTTATGTTTTCTTTCCTTGCAGTTTTTGTTTCTTTTCTTGTTCTTTTCTCTTGCCTTTATCCTTTGGCCTTGAGGTCTTTGACGTGTCTCGTAGCAGAGGTGAGTCGGGGTGGGAGGGCGGGGCTTTTGGGTGTACAAATCTCAACATGTTATACTAGTATTAATCTCCATAATAGGACTGCAGCAACTAAAAGCCCGACTTCCTCCGATTCTTCAGCCATGTTTCCACCAAGTGGCGACTCACGGTCCACCAATGGTATCCCGTTCAACGGGTGTCATAAAATAGTGGTATTTTGGTACCCTTTACAGCTTTTGTCAATTAAATAAAACAGCAACACGAAAACCTCCAGACGGGACTGGGCTGCTTGATGGAAACAAGTCACATAGTAGACGAGAACAGATTCAATAATCCCTAACGAAGTTTAACTCCGAGATCACAGGCACACTTGCTAATTTGTGGACTTCATAATTAAGGTGGATCTGAAATGAGAGCAAAGCCCCCTACAGATGGAAAACAGAACTGTTCAGGCGCAATATTAAACAAATCAAAACACACATTTGACATTTATAAAGACAGAATTATACTACATTGTTCATATTGCGACCATATTTCCCGTTTTCCCTCTGCCTCTCTCATCTCTCTTTCAATATTATTCTGTAATGTGTGCTATAATAACGGATATAATAAAAAAGCTTGCACATAAACAATCACTGTTGTGCTCTATAATTGTAACAAAAATAATAATTAATATTAAATATGTATTTTAAAAAATATTTTGCCACAATGTTAACATTTGTATATTTTTATTACTATGAATAGTATTAATAATTAGATTATAATTAATATTATGGTGAATTTTACAAATTGTGGTAATAATGCTGTAGACAGGTGCATATCAATATGTTTTTATGTCATTCTGTAGTTCAATTCAAAAAGGGAAACTAACACACTGTTATATACTCCAGCTATACTATAGTACACAGTAAATATTTTCCAACCATCCATTTTCTGAGCCGCTCACCCTCGCAAGGGCCGCAAGAGTGCCGGAGCCTATCCCAGCTAACATCAGGCGAAAGGCGGACTACACCCTGAACTGGTCGCCTGTCAGTCGCAGGACACATAGAAACAAAACTACAATTCACACTCAATGTTTTGAATTTAAAAATACAAATTCAAGTTATGTTTTCCAAATTCAATTTTGGTTTACGTATGTACGTAACGTATGTACATATGGTAGAAGCAAATCATCGAAATGATGAAAATGCTTGCTTTACCAATTATTGGAACACTTATTAACCAAAGCTTAAGGTACATACTGCGCACATTGTCAGCATGTACAGTATGTGGGATGTTATTTGGGATATGTTTGTGGTACACTGTTTCCTTTAACAATAATTTGATCTTCTCCTGTTGAAATTTTCCCTAATTTGTGTCATTTTGAATGTCTTTGACAGGTGATGCCTCAGCCCGGAGATCCCGTTTGTCACTGTTATTGTTTTATTTATTTTTTATCCAACTGTGGTGGAGCAACAGTGGCTCTTTGTGTGGTACACGTCAAGTGGATGTTGGCCATGGAAGATTTTTTTTTTTTCTTTCAATTTTTTCTTTTTATTTTTCAAGTGGGTCTCTCAGGATGCAGGACTGCAAGAACAACAGACACACACACACACGTGCATATTGAGTTGCACGTAGATGCACGTCCGTTTTGACAAACACACGCTTTGACAAATCCAAAACCAAAGCCTGGTGAGTAAACGATGTCTCTGCCATGCAGGGTAATAGTAATAATAATTATAATAATATTATGGTGTGTCCGCCATCACTGTCTGGGGGAAGCAAACAGAAAAATAACACCCGCCCACAGCTGATTGTCTCCTCTTTCAAGCCTAAAAGGATGTAAATGCAAGCAGGGACCATCAGACTGCTCTAAAGGCTAAAGTACAGACTGTGGAAAATGCTCAGGTTGGGAGACTGAAATCAAGAAAAATATGGAGACCTTAAAAGTGGAACTGGATTGTCAGCGCTCTTCTGAGGTTTTCTCCAAAAAGCAGATGAAGTAAGAGCTTTACTCTCTGGTTTTGATTGGCGTCCCATTTTTTTTTTTTTTAACAGCTCGCCAGCCCTCGATACAAAAACATTTGATGTTCATGTGTACATTTAAGCCATTTCTTTCATGTTGTCCTGTGAATGGTTGCACTTTTACATTCACTTCAGCTCGAGCAGCCCAACTCGGTGATTTTATACATTGAAAAAATAATATGCTCATAATTTATTGTGATGAGAGTTGCAAATGTTTTTTTTTCCTTCTTTGACTTAATGACTGACAAAAAAAAAAGTTGAATGTGGATTTTGTCCCACTCCTTTTCATATTTTCACCATGTATTCCCTCTTGCCAACTAGCCGAGGGCAGTCTGGATTCACATGATTTCAAATCAAGGCGCCCTTTAAAAGTTTCATGAATAGGCTTGTAAATATTGACTACCTTTTAAAAAAAAAAAAAAAAAAAAAATCCAGATTTCTGATGGGTCTCAACCATTTTAATCTGAATCTTTAGTAGCTATAAAGTGAATAACTTTGGGAACAAAAGCTAATGATTTCCACATAATGACTGCCCTTATTTTTGCAAACCACAACTTGATATTAACAGCCCCCAAATCTTTTTTTCTTTTCTTTCCGAAAAGTATGTATGGTGCCATTCTAAAACTTGACCATCGGTGCATGTGCGTCTCTTACCGGCCTCCCGTTACAACCATGACTTCAACGGGGAATGACCGAGACTATTTTTGTGCAAACTTTGCTGACAAGCAGTTGCCTTAAATGCATTTCCCCCCTCATGTTTTGCTTGTATATTCATGGCCCCTAATGATAACATGTTTTATTCCCCCTTCCCCCAAGTGATTTATAATATTGTGTAATGTATATTTAAATCTATATATTTTGTTTTTAACTCAACAGAGGATTTTTTTTTATGTCTTCCGACAAGAATTTACCCCAACCCCACCCCACTCCTACTTTCACCTAGATGATTAAAATAAAAGGGACAAAGTCAAACAGGACTTTGACTATGATGGATGACAAATGGTCTTGCATTTTTTTTCATTTATTGGATGTATTTTATTAGCCTCTCGATGTTGCAACAGATCATAACCAATTAAATGAAACATAATTTTAACTTAAAACCTGTCTTTTATTGAATTGCACCAGCTAACAAAGTGCATTTTTTGGGGGGGCGAAACTCAATAATATATACATTTACTTGACATTTTATTAGGTACACCTGAACTGCCTCTACTGGGATCCAGTGCAATGGCTGAATCCAAAAGTCTGCCTTTAGAAAGATAATAATGATTTTATGATTGGCAATGTTAAGTAAAAATACATATTATTGCAGTTGTAATTACCAGATATGACTGATGAAAATTTTAGAAACACCTCAGAAATAGCACACACAAATTAATTATTTGTGTGCTTGTTGAAAATTGTTTAAATCTTGTAGCAAAAATTTTATTCTTGTTATAAATTATTGCAAGGCTCTGTAACATGCAGTTACAACAACCCTGAGTTTCAATTTAGCAAAATTTAAAAAATTCTACAAAAATCATATTTGTATTAATATGAATTGCACCTAAGTTAAATTAAAATTTGACTAAAGTAAATGTTTAAAAACAAATATTTCCTAAAAGTTACAATTGTGAATGTATTGAATATTTATTCCAACTGAACTGTTCTTTTGTAAACCACTGGAGGGAGCCCACGTATAAGAGTACAGACTGAATCGTTTGTAGTTAGTAGCTACTCATTCCCAATGACAGTCACCTAAATAAATAGTATTTACGGTGGGATCACATGTTACTGTGTGTAGCCGTGGACATATTTGCCATATCACCCACCACCTGGACAGGAGACATGGCATCTGTAAAGCTGTCATTTACATTTGAGTGCTGCTTTCGAGATGCCAACATTGACCCAATACTAGTGCAGAGCCATTCATTCAACATGCACAGTCGTGATTTAATCAATGCTGGAATTCGCATGGGTCTGGAAATCATTATAATGACATGAAAAATTGATGCAAAAGGCAGGATAGTTAAAAAAATAAAAATAATAAAAAAAAACACTCCCAAGACATTAATGTTGCCCCTGGCCGATAAGTGCAAGTAAGTGCAGCGATGCGTAATAGAGTGATTGGTTGGACGAATTCTTGTTCAGTGGTGCTCAAGGAGATGCCATCAAACGCCGTACAGCAACAGAGACCTTTGGAGAAGTGGGTAAGTGGGCCAACAGCACGCACGCACACACACATACGTCAACTAGTATTAATTTGAACTGCATGTATGACAGGCCCAACTTTATCCTGACAGTCTTCCCTTCATCTCGTTCCCAACAGTGCAATGACTAAATCTTCATTTGATAACTATTAGCGGGACTTCCATGAAAACAAACGATCTGATCTGTCTGATTGTTAATTGTGCGTTGCTACGCTACAGAATGTAAATAGATTGGGCAGCTGCATCCGCTCAGACTGACAATGTTGGCCCACCAGATGCTGCTGGAATCGAGTTATAGAGGATGCACTGTCTGCAAATTAAGTCAGTCAGTAAGTTCATAAAACAACAATAATAATCCACATGCACAGCTTTCTGTCCGTGCTTATACGTGTACACACAGTGAAACATTTTTGTATCGGTTAGAAACTAAATTTCCCTTTAGTGTGATTGTGAGTGTAAATTGCTGTTTATATGAGCTCTGCAAACAATTCAGGGTGTCTCCCCACTCCTGCCCGAAAATAGCTGGGGTAGACTCCAGCACTCCTGCGACTCTTGTGAGGACCAGCGACTCGGATAATGGATGGATTTAGAATCATAGCAGGAGCATTCCATACTAACATACATTACATACTGACCTTGGCTTATTGAAATATGAAAGGAAATGAGAGATAAGAACTTCTTCTCTTCTCATACCTCACCACCCTATGTAGGAAGAAAGTCATGTTGAACAATGCAAGGAAACGAAGCAGGCTGTGACAAATGTTTATTTTAATTTTACAGATTACATTCCTTGCATCCATTTTCTGCTCCACTTTCCCTCAAATCCCATTTGACTTTAGGTGAGAGTGTTGGGGTAGAACCTGGATGGGTCGAATAATTGTGAATATAATTATCATAGGTACATCTGGTTCCAATAAAGAAATGCTTTAATTGCAGCACACATACTAGTACAGCACCTTGTGACGCCGAACAAGGTAAACAATGTAGGATATATATACAGCACGGCAACAATGGTTATGACAATGAAATTGTATTTCATCATTTGCTCACTAGTGTTTTGAAAGGTTTCCTGCCTCATCATACAAAGAAACCCATTGTAGAAGTGGAATCACAGTCTTTACTCCTGACTGCGCGCACACACACACACACGCACACACCTTCTCTGTCCCGAGTTTCACCCTCCTCCTCCTCCTCATGTGTCACCAGTGCAGCCAAGCAGCATGGCAGAGCACAGTGGGAAGGCAGAGGACGACCTTCCCGTGTATCTGGCCCGACCCGCTTCCACAGAACGGGGCGTTCGACAGAAATACGGCGGCTTGTTCTGCAGCGTGCCCGATGCCTTTGAGAAAAAGACAATTGACTTCGATGCCCTCAGTGTGGGTCAGAACAGAGGCTCCCGGGCCTCCGGCAGCCCGCGTCCAATCACCCCAGATGATGCGGGGTGTGGTTCTGAGGGGCTGAGTGCCAGCAAGGAGGTGACAGCCACTCAGAACCTGCAGGATGAGAAGGTGAGCAGCATGTGTTTATGACAGGCTTTTCTCACCAGTGCCTTACAGTATGTATACTGCTTGATCCTGCCACGCAGGATTTCGATTTCTAAAGAAGATCAGGATGATCACTATTGAACATTTAAATTATCTTTCTTGGTAAACTTATAAGAGCTCATACTTTGATCCAGAAGAGATTCACTCGCCTTTGTGTGGCTCCATGATGAACTGCAGTGTTGCAACTCTCAGAAAAGCGAAGACTGAGCAGAAATGTATGCACGTGGTGACAGACAAGTTGGCTTCATGGTGGTTAGAAGTGGACTAAATGCAATTTACTGATCATAACCTCTCTTAGTACCTACAGCATTGTTGCACAACGTTGACCATGGAGCTGTCACTATTCAGTATCAATAAATGTACTACATGAGATGATACTCAGCATTCAAGCCATCCTTCTGCTGCCGCAGTTTAAATCTTTCAGACGTTTCTGACTTGCTGTCACTCTGAGGACGAAGCAGAACTGCAAACAACAAAGGCATTAAAAAACGCCGAGGGTGCTGAAATCGTGTTTTGTAAGGCCAAGCAATGTGTCACGATTTGAAATTCAAGAATGACTTCATGACAGTGGTCAGTACATTGAAAACGGACATTAGCAAAGTTGGACACCTGATAGAAAACTTCAGTAGGAGGGAATTGAACTTCAACTAAGTTTAAAGGAGACATTTTCCAATTTTCATTTTAAACAGTTTCAAATGGTGAATAAAAACTTTATGACCCCGTTCTTTAAAAGGCAGCTCTGCTTACCTTTTGACTTTGACACGATCGCTTCAGTCATCCTTTTGAAGGTAGCAGATGTTCACCTACCCTAGCTGCCAAGTCCTGGCTGGAGAAACCCGGCGTGGTAACAATTTGCCAAATTTCAGAACAGCTTCCTCATAGACACCTTTTCAAATAAAGTATGCAAACAAAACATTTACTTGGTTGTTTGATTTCACACTTAATGGAGGATAGGTACTCAGCGATTGGAATGCATGCAATTTCTGAAATTGATTGTTTTTGTTTTTACTGGAATGCGCAAAACTCCACAAGCAGAAAATCCATTTGTTATTTTGGCAGTTTATATTTCCCTATAATGCAGACCCAAGAATACAAAAAGCAGCACTGTGAACTGCGTGCAGTGATGAATTCTTCTATTCGGCGCCAAAGTGGAAATTCATTGACATAAAATGTCACAAAAACTTTGAAAAAAAATTGTACATTTTTGACAGAATAGCCTTGCATGACCCTACCATCTCGATATTTAATCTGTGGGAACATACAGTATACATTATATCCGCTGACCTAAACGTGTGGCCGTGAACATGTGTTCTAACCATTATGTGGCTAATAGTGCTGATGACGGAGTAGTGCAGGAAAGAAATTGTGAAGTGAAGGCAGAGGGTGACCTTCCATGGCTCCAGACAATAGAATCAGATGGAGTCATTAGTGGGCATGCAATTTGTGTGTGTGTGTGTGGGGTGGGGGGGTGGGGGGGGTTGTTGAGTGAATACGTGTGGGTGTGCCATGTGCTGAACAGGCTCTGTGACAGCTGCTGCATCATTTCACCCCTCCTCCATTTTTGGGGAATAGAGAGTCACATTTAGTAATATATAAACATATATATAACATTTACTTTTGCTTGACTGAACTAGTCTGTGACCCCTGCACGTTTAATGGATAAATTCATGCGCACTCTTCGAAATATGTGGTGCCACGAGGTGAAATCTTCACAACTCTTGAAATGTACTTTTTGTGTGTGAATGTGCTTTAACATTGATTTTTGCATAGTGAATGTACATTGATGTTACTAAGAGCAATAATGACTTCCATAGTGCAAATGTCGACCTCAACTCTAAATTAGCCAATCTCATTATTAATTAATAGATGATGTCCACTCTTCTAGATAGATAGAGGATAGAGGACTGCTACAGTATATGAACATTTGAGATATTAGGGACAGTCAAAAAGTAATGAAACTAAATTAATTCAACAAATCTAACCTCATAGTTTGTACATTTTTAAAGGTTTATTTAAAAGAAAAAAAATGTTTAAACCTGTCAACTTCCTGTCAGCCATTTTAGAAATTAGGCCATTGTTGGAAGCCAATGATTATTTTCGGGATTTTGATTTAACTTTGGGTGGCAGAATTAGAAAGCTGCGATTGAATCATTTTATTTTTGGGGAACGGGAACCACCGCAAAACATTTTTGGCAGGTTGCAAAATGTGAATGAGGAAAGTTTCAGGATCAAAGGCTAACAACGAGAACCCGCCTTGAGTGACCTCCTTGACAAGCAAAAGAGCTTTGACTGAAAAACCATAATGCCGACAGATGATCACCTTCTTTGTCCGTTAAAAGAACCAGTAAGGGGTCAACAATTGAATTTTAGGCAGCTGGCACCCATGCTTATGTTCACTGATGAACAGTTGGCGTTTAGAAAGGGGGTTTCATGATCAAAAGTAGCAACAAAATCCCTGTGTTTTCAGCATTATTTCTATGTCTATTGCCATTCTTTTGTAATAATTTTGATTGCCTCAAGTAAGGATTCTTCTTCTTCTTTTCCTTTTGGCTTGTCCCGTTAAGATTAGATGAGCGCATATATGTTTGGCACAGTTTTACCCTGGATGCCTGCCTCTAGTAAGAATAATGATAAAAGTAAATAATATATAATATAATGATAACAATTGCCCTGCGACTGGCTGGAAACCAGTTCAATTCAGTTCACACCCCGCCTCCTCCCGCCTCCTACCTGTTGACAGCTGGGATAGGCTCCAGCACTCCCCACGACCCTCGTGAGGATAAGCGGTAAAGAAAATGGATGGATGGATGATAACAATAATAATAATAATAATAATAATAAATATATTTTATTTGAGTGTCTCTCAATAGTAATAATAAGCCTAATGATCATAATAATAATAATAATCTTCTTTTCCTTTCGGCTTGTCCCATTAGGGTCGCCACAGCGTGTCATCTGAGATGAACACAGTAATAATAATAATGATAAATAGAGCAAAATAATGTTTTTAAAATGCATAAATAATAAATGAGTGATATAACAATCATGAATTTTCAATACTTATATATTATGTAAAAAAGCAATCATTTCAAATTATATTTAGATAAGAAATAAATAGTATAGGAAATAATAATATAAAGTGTTGTAATACACAAATCAGATATTGTTTTTTTTTTTTTTTATCACCAATTAGGTGTAATTTTCACCAACGTGTGTAAGCGGCTAAACGCAAGCATGAAGTTTGTGAGGGGCGTCTGGCGTCCTCTTGAGGCAACATGATGCAGCTGCCTCCTTTCCATTTGAGGGCGGGGCTGCCCCCCACCCCACCCCACCCCACCCCACCCCCCACCCCAGTGGTGTCTTTGGACCATTGACGCTCCTGCAACACTTTGGGAGCTTGTGACCGACCGCGTGTGTGCGTGCGTGTGTGTGTATGTGTGCGCGCGTATGCGTGTGTTTGCTCGCATCGTGCTTCACTGACATTCCCGGAACATTCCACATCCAGCATCCGTCCAAGAGGGGAATTATCATCGTGCTTTTACACCCCTTGTTGTGTTCAGCGACTTAAAATAAGAAAAAAGGGGAAAGGGACGATGTCTTATCAAGGCAAAAAGAACATCCCGAAGATCACGGTGAGTAGTTCATGACGCTCCAGGGAATGTGGGAACTTTGATGGCTGGGATAAATCACCGCATTAGCGCTGGCTTCTGCAGTCGTACATCGAGACGTAGCAGCATCGCCCTTGTTTAAACGATACGACCATTGCGTCTAATATTTTGTCGGTCAGCCTTCGTGCTGCAGTGAGCACGGAGCATGCTCGGCATTAGGCGTTTTTCTCTTTTCTTTGTTGAGGGACTCGCCCATAGGATCATTCTAATGCAAACCTATTTTACTTCATGTTTTGTTTCCCCCTCAAGAGTAGATTTTTTTCCCAATCAATTGGTCTGTTGTAACGCACACAATTCTCTTTTTTTAGTGTGTTTTTTGCATGTTGCAGGATTTCCCCCCCCCCCCAGTTTGTTTCATCCTGCTCTATCCTATTATATGATCTATCCTTTAACTCCACACTCTAGTCATGCCTGCGTGTGACTCCAACGTAATCCCAGAAAGGATTTTCTGGTTTCCAAACTGACCGTTGATGTTGCAGGCTTGGTGTGGTGCAGAGGAAAGAGTGAAAGGCAGGCGAGGTGGGAGGTAGATGGGGATGAGGGGGGGGGGGAAGGTTGTCAGGCAGGCACACGCCCATTTTGGGATGATCTAGGATAAAGCGGCATGTAGGGAAAGGAGGCTCTTGAATTGCGAATTTCAAGAAGGAGAGCAATTGTGTCACAGCATTCAGGGCGGAGGTTGAATGGAGGCCAGTTAAGACAGCTGCGCTTCTGGTTTGTCTTCCAGCTGCAGACATGTCCTCCTTTGTGTGTGCGTTTGTCATGCCGGCCAATTTTCATTGCTGCGCTGATGTGGAGCGTCGCGAGGCCTTTGTCTTTGCATTCGCTCCTTTAGCATCAAAATGATGTCTCACCGAATGGCGCGAGTTCTTTGAAATCCAAAGAGGTTCCATATTTGTAGGTATTTATTTTCATCCAGCATTTCTTTTGGAATGTTTTCATCTTGATAATGCGGAACGAGCCACACCTGCTGAGTGTTCTTAAGATTAAACTTCATGTAATTGGTCACGTGACCGGACCCCATTCTGCCAAAGATTAGTAACATGAGTAAGCGCGATAACGGAATGCAAATACATTGAAAAGATCATATATCATAATATTGATTTGGTGCCATGCCGTGTCAATCTGAGGCAAAACAACTGTAGTGAAAACAGGGCAAGAGCTTCATTTAGGCCATAGCCTTGTCTAATCATATTCAATATTTATATACATACTTAATCATGACAGCATGGTGGATCAGCTGGTAAAGCGTTGCCCTCACAGTTCTGAGGACTTGGGTTCGATCCCGGCCCCGCCTGTGTGGAGTTTGCATGCTCTCCCCATGCCTGCGTGGGTTTTCGCCGGGCACTCTGGTTTCCTCCCACATCCCCAAAACATGCAACATTAATTGGACACTCTAAATTGTCCCTAGGTGTGATTGTGAGGGGGGCTGTTTGTCTCCATGTGCCCTGCAATATGCTGGCAACCAGTTCAGGGTGTACCCCACCTCCTGCCCGTTGACAGCTCGGATAGACTCCAGCACTCCCCGTGACCCTAGTGAGGATAAGTGGCAAAAGAAAATGGATGGATGGATATTTAATCATATCATACTTAATATTCATATACTGCCATGAGATATCATTGGATTATTCTTACTTGTACTGCTTTGTTATTGTTATTAGTACGTGCTGCTACCATCCACTTTTCAGCCATAAAAGATTCTATTCTTTTCTATTCCAGATGTTTCCTCACACTAGCCTGTGCCAAAGTGGCTGTCACATTTGTAAGTGCGGTTCTCCCTTTCTGCCGTGCTCCCTTCACAGTTCCCCCTCAGCCCCCACCCCACCCCGGGACTGCTAAACCCCCAACGCCACCCGCGCTCTGCTGCTTCCGTTGGGGATAAGCACCTAAAATGTCCCAGCTGGGAAATGCTCATGCTTATGCCATCACCAGGCGCGTTGCCACAAAGTGGGGTTGTGTGCAAAACAAAACAGAACGTGGCCTACCCAAATGTGACTCACCATAGCAACCGCTGCACATTCAAGATGCCACCAAGCACCCCCTCCCCCTACGTGTTGGTGCATATATATTAGCAAACTGCACTGTCTGCATTTAACTCGAGTGGGTCATTTTTCTTAATCGTGAACAAAATGCAGCTTTTTGGGTAAATATTTTGTTCTCTGGGCAACCGGGAGAAAACAGAAACTTGGGTGCAGAGTTCCCGTAGGGTCTGAGCTGCCCTCCGAGCCCATTTGAACCCCCCCCCCCCACGCACACACACACCTTAATAGCAGCTACTATTAACATCCTGTCTAACCTGGGAGTTGTTCAGTAATAGTCCCAATTTCAACGCAGTAACAAGAGCCTCTAAGAAATATTCTTCCTTGCAGTCTGGTGAAAGTGGAAAATAGCACAACAGCAACATCCTGTAATCTATTTTTTTTTTTGTATTTAATTGTAGCTGGCAACCAGATGACAGTTTCCTGTGGAGAGAAAGAGACGTGTGCTATTTTTGACGCTTTGTGTTATTTTTTTCGACTCATGAATTGTTTGTCGCAGCCGAACTTTGAACTTTACCTCTACTTATCTGTCAAGAATTATTATCCAGTAGAAGAAGAATAGAGTCTATTTTTGGTAGTATTCTGCAGCTCTTTGAATGCATGAGTGTACTTTTCACTTTGTGTAACGCTTTTACCCACCAGAGTCACATGTGAGCTATTCTAGCTTACTCTGGGCGTGGGGCAAGGTAGACACTCAACATACAAAAACTACACAATTGACAGTCTTCAGTGAACCTACAAAGCATGTTCTCAGAATCTTTGGGGAAGAGAAAACCAGTTCAAGCACAAGAACATGCAAGGTCCACGCAGAAATGCTGCAGCCTAGATTTAAACCTGGAATTGAAGAGGCGCGAGGCAAATGTCCTACCCACTAGGTGCCATGTCACTGCCTTGAATATGATGTGAAGGAGATTTAAAAAAAAAAAAAATAATCCTGAACGCTAACCCAGAAAAAGACATGTTGCAGTCGTTTCTAGTGTGGGAACACATTTCATCATTTATAACCCATAAATCTTTCCAAGAATTATTGAGTGTGAATAGACTTTCCATCATTCAGCTTTTACCTACGCCAACTGAATGTTTTTTATGAAGTAGGATTTTCAGCCAACCTTAAATTAACTGCCATAAAATCTCCTATTAACATTCTATCTGCGTGATGTACTTTATTATAGCTCCAACAATAGGGCCTAGATCATCCTATTGGGATTTTTCATTTATTTATTTTTTAATGTGCCACTCGTAAAACAGGATGCAGTCAGCGGGAGTGACAAAGTAGGACGTGACCCTGGAAGGTCTGTGCAGATCAGGATCAAGGCGATCACGTCGGACCAGTGTTTGCTCTTCCTGCTTTTGCTCCCTCTTTTCTTCACACAGACAATCTTTCAATCTCTTTGGACCGAAGCTTTCAAACTGTACTCAGCATCCTGTCACGTGACCTCGACTACTACAGCTGCCAAATGGCGTCAACGCGTTTGCCACAGCAAAAGTCTAAAGTCAAGGAAGCTTTGCCTCGATTAAAAACCCAAAGAGGATTATTTAGTCTGGTTCTTAGTCCTTATAGACCAATACTTTTCCACAGTGTGATGAAAAATAATGGACTAATCTGATGAAAAGACTTACTACTTCAAAGACTGAAATGTTGCGAAATGAACTCAAAGGGGATGAATTATGAAACAATCATCTGTTATACTCAATAAAGCATCGTCAACATGAAGTACAAGCAAGCATGGGAAGTGACTAGCCATTAATTTATGTCTGCTATTTTTCTTTATATCGCATATAAATCACATTTTATCATCTCAGCAAATATTGTATGAAGTGTTTTAGGGTGGAGACAATGTATCATTATCATAGGACATAATAATAACAATAATAATACATACATACATACATGCATAATACGGGCACCACGGTGGAGCAGCTGGTTAAGCGTTGGCCTCACAGTGCTGAGGACCCATGTTCGATCCCGGCCAGCAATTGGCTGGTAACCAGTTCGGGGTGTACCCTAACTCCTGCCCGTTGACAGCTGGGATAGGCTCCAGCACTCCCCGTGACCCTTGTGAGGATAAGTGGCGAAGAAAATGGATGGATGGACATACATAATACATACAAATATGATATGGTACGTTTTGGTACTATTGTATATACTTTTGTTTGCTATATATTCTACTAATGTAAAACTCACCTAACTATAATAATTCACATATTTGTGCCCCTCTCTGCTCTGAGAATAGCTTCCATATTTTCTATTTGCTGACAACCTCTGCTATTTGCAATTTGATTCTATTGTTCTATGAACCCCCACCCTCATCCCTCTCCAAAAAAAAAAAACATGGATAACTGCAATGTAGTAGTTGGTGTCAAAGAAGTATTGAATGGTGAAATTTTTCTCTCTACCAAGTATGTCAGGGTGGAGCCAAGTTTTGTAATGGAAGATACAGCGAGTCAGAGACACTTTAAGCCATTTATTTTTTAGGCTAATATTGTAATATGAGTTTTAAGTGATATTTGTTGATAGGTTGTGTTTTAAGCAATTAATATAGATAATTATACAAATTATTTTAGGGGGGATCTACTACTTTTGGTATTGGCAGGGGAAGGGACTGTGCACATAAACCAAACAAAATATCCTTTTCCTGCCAGTGTACAAACAGTAGAATATTGACACAAATAAAAACACATATGAATGCACTGCCATGATTATATGATGCAAGGCGGTAGACGAGTGGAATGGTTGTGTGGAGGGAGTGGATGAGCGACAGTTTTAGTGCACCAGTGATGTGCAAGCGTGTTTTGCGCTTCAGTCTAATAGTGAAATACTTGAAGGGTGTGGTCGCCTGGGAAGATTCTGGCCTCGCTTTCACTTGTACGACACCACTATCACGCACAAAGACTCGACAGATTGTTGGAGCTCTTGGAACACTAACAATTTTTTTTTTTTTTCCTGGGAGGGATGGACTACTGACTCTAGCACACTACAAACACGCATTCTGCCATTGAGTTTCTTTTTTGCTTGTCCTCACTGGGGTCAAGGGTGAGCTGGAGCCCATCTCGGCTGATGAGAGGCAGGGTACAATTTAGACTGGTCACCAATGAATGTTAGGATAAATGCATTATATTATATTATTTGTATTAGGTAACACAAATGTAAAATTATACAAATGTTTTATCCTAACAAACATAACCTATCAGCACAATTTCGATTTGCGATTGACTAAATGTCCTTGAACAACTCAAATTTCCTCTCAATTAATTGATTGTGATTTTATTTTGTTTAAAGTGAATATTTTAAATTCCTGTTTCCAACTAAAATGTGGCATCACCTGTTTTTCAACAACTCAACCGAATATCAACATAGACATCATTTATCAACCTTAGTCAACAAACTCAACATGGTCTGCTGTTCGCGCCCCTTTTTGTTTCATTTATAGTCAGACACAAAGCGACATTTCATTCCGCTGAATTCTTAACAACCAATTATATAATATTGTACTGCAAATTAGTGTTTAATGTGATTGAATTAATAATAATACAAATAATTTAATTTGCCGTTAGTGTTTAATTGACAATAATGTTGAGGAGATCTGGACAAACTTATTTATTTAGATATTCTCTGAGAACGGAACAACAGCCATACCGCAAAAAAGCAGCATACTCTTTGTTTGTCCCAAGAATTTGTTCATCTCCAAGCTTCTCTTTTACACGCATGTACCTCATGTGTAGTAAATTGTGCTCTCTCTCGTAAGTATTTTTTTCTCTTATCTCAAATCACCTTACATACTGTATGTGAAATGTAGTTATGCCAGAATGTTTAGAAATTAACCTACACTTGTATCCATTTTCCATCATAATCTAGAACAATACCTACACTATAATATTCTGTACACTATGGTTGATTTGTTTATGATCCTCAATTTTCTATCCCGTGCCTCGGTAACCAACGGCTGTTGGTTCTCTCCAACAAAGCAAAAGCCAGGCCCCTATCTATCCACTCTCCCTCTCTGCGGTGAACTCGTTGCCATGGCAACAGTAGGCTGGAGTCAGTCCACAACTCGGCGGCAGGAATAGACTTTGATTTGTCTGACTGTGAGATGTCATGGCAACGCCCAGATCAGGCCACATTACGTGATACAGTCATTTGTTGGGATATTCCTTTTTTATTTCCCCAAAAATGATTTTATTGTATAAACATGGAGGCGGTGTGAAACCCTTGGAAAGCTGCACCTCTTGAGCATACAAATATATATATATTTTTTTTCCTGCAGAGCGACCGGCTCCTGATCAAAGGCGGCCGGATTGTGAATGATGATCAATCCTTCCACGCAGACATCTACATGGAGGATGGCCTCATCAAGTAAGAGCCGTCCTCTTAGCTTATCCTTTAATATTTCTTCCTCGGACTCTCCATCTTTTTAAACCCTTATTCAAATCCTCGCGGGTATATTCCAGGGTGAATTAATTTGAATGGAAAAAAAAGTTAGAACCCCTTGAGTCAGAGCTTTAGGAAGTTGGGTGGGGTGGGGGTTAGGCGGGAGAATATTTCAGGCTCGGGCTAAAGGAAAAAGTTGAGACAAGGCCAACTATTCATCAATCCCTCCATTTTCCGCCCTTCTTGGCCTCAAAAAGGTCATGGGTGTGCTGGAGCGCATACTGTATAGACAATCAGTCACACATTCACACCTATAGGCAATTTAGAGCCTTCAGTTTTCCTACCATTCCTATTCTTGGGCTGTGGAATGGAACTGAAGTACCCAACGACAACCCACGCAGTTATGGAGAGAAATGTAAACTACACACAGGCTGGATTTGAATCCGGGTCCGCAGAACTGTGAGGCAGGTCAAACTATTGCAGTGTCAATACGGTCTGACTAAACAAAAGGCTCGGCGGAAGTTTTGTTGAGAAATTGAGCCTTAACTTTTTACCTTTTTAAATATATACAATCTTTCTGGAACTTCATCCCTGATCCCATTCAGCCTTAGAGTTCCTATTATGCTCTCCTTGTCCCCCCCTCTGAGGGAGGCTCCTACAGGAAAGCTGGTGTTGCATAATAAACAACCAAATGAGTGCAGAACAATTAAGCTGCCGGCTAACTCCCGGAGACACGATGTACACTATGGTGAATGCTTGCTAAACTGGGTAACACCTAGTAACCTTAACTAACTCTGGTCAACATCTTCTGACCTCAACTAACATTGGTTAATAATCTTGATTAACATTACCAAACTAACCCTCATGACTGTAACTATAACTAATGAAGGCCACCTAACTCTAACTTCTGTGAACACTTACAAAAACCTTCTCCGGGAAATACCTATTAAAATTATCTTGTTTCCTCCTCTTAGCTGTAAGTAACTCAGTTGAACACCTCCAAATAGTAACTCTGGTAATTACCTATCCCTGACACAAATATTGGGTAAAACTTTCCAAGCCTCACTGTGGTTAGGGTTCTGGTCTTCGGACAATAATCATAGTACTAGCTCTGCTTAATGCATCCTCACGCAAACTCTGGTGAATGCCTTCTAATCCAAAGACAGGCTATACCCTTCACCCAAAACCTGGCCATACCTCCTGACCTGGTTAATGCCTATACCTGTCATGAGCAAGGCTGGACCATGGCCAAGAGGGGCATGGCCTGGCCACCACTCTGGGCGGTGTCACCCCTGACACTTCTCACCGGCCAAAGCTGTTTTCCATTTGGACTCTTAATTAGACTATGTCTTTGAATTTGGAGTTTTGTCACTGGCAATTGCCAGTTCGTTGCCTTGTGTTAGTGTGTTGCGTTCACTATTAGTTGGATTCTCCACCACTAAAAGTAAGTGTAGTGTTGAGCTATTCTCGTCACAGTGATTCTGTGCCCTTTGGTTAATCCCGTCCTGTTAAGATTGTCATTGGACCTTGATGAATGTCTTTTTGGATCCTGCCTAGCCTAGAGTTTTTGTGGCTCTGCCTTGTTTTGGACTGCTTTTTGGTATCGAGCCACTTCCGAAATAAAAACCACGTCCAACATTATGTCCTTGTCTTGGAGTCCTGCATTTGGGTCCACCCCCGCACCGTTGGTTCGTGACAATACTTAACCGTAAACCCTGGTTAATAACTGCAAACCCTCCACAGGCAGATTGGCGACAACCTGATCGTGCCCGGTGGGGTGAAGACCATTGAAGCCAACGGCAAGATGGTGATCCCCGGTGGCATCGACATTCACACCCACCTCCAGATGCCCTACCGTGGGACCACCACCGTAGATGACTTTGCTCAGGGGTCCAAGGCAGCTCTTGCTGGGGGGACGACCATGATCGGTAAGAGCCAAAAGGTTAGGGGAAACTGAATGTAAAACCAAAAAATAAATACATAAAAACAAAAAGATGAACAGAGGTGGAGATGAGGCCCAAGGAGGGTCTCCTACGGGCAACCACCCAATGCTAGTCTACAGAAAAGACTTCATGAGGGTAGCAGGGACTATGTAAGGGGCTTCCACTGGAATAGAGAACACTAAATATATTTCTGCTCGTCATCTTAGCGCAGCAAATACATATCTACTCCATGTGTGTGTCCTCGGAGACACGGCGCCATCATAAGCAACAGCTGTGAAATAGCAGCGCCGCATTCTGGCTTATTAACTTCTATGAAAGCTGGCAGTGAGGCGTCGACGAACAGACACGCCTCTGTTAGCACTCTTCACGCACCCCATTCATTTGTGGGGCATTATATTTCAGTAAGTGAAAACATTCACTCTCTGGGTGGGGAATGGCAACAGTTTTCCCCCCACCAACAGAAGATGTCAGTGTGACTAAGGATCGTTTGCAGAGGAAAAAAAATGAAATGTTTGAAGCCCGGTCGCCCTTTTCTGCCCCAATCCTCAAGTCGTAACATGTACAAAGACAACATGAGCCCATGTTGAATGAGATAAAGGAAGTTAGTGGAAACACGCACTGGCTGTTTGACGCCATGTTTTCACATGTATGCTCTCTTAAAGACTGGCCATATTAGCATACTGTATTTCCTCATATTGTGGCTGAGGGTATTTAGTTCATTTTTAACTCAACGTAGAGGTAAGAAACTTCTTTGTGTAATGCATTACTGTAATAATACCTTGTATATGAACTGTACACATGATGCAACAAAAGAATTCAATGGTTTCTCACAAATTATACAGAAAAGATATGTCACAGTTGTAAACAAACAATAAGACATTATTATCCATGTCATTACATTTTTAAAAATATTTTTCCTTTGGCATTGCAATAATTCATACTCAAAGTTGTTTTTGTACAAATGGATCAGAATTAATTCACATTTATTTTTTTTTACATCATCATATTTATATTGTATATATACATCTATGTTTTATGGAAAACATTTTTGTCTGAGTGATTCCAAAGTTCTGAACGGTAGTGTATGTTGTACAATTTTTCTATTTTTATATCTTATTTTATATATATATATAAAATATATTATATGTATTTAAAACCACAATTGTTTTGTTCAGTAATGATGCCAACTGTGACACAGGATTTCAGCCATTTTTTTCTCAAGTGGAAAAATTAGTCATTTATTTGAAATATTATTTTTTTTAAGTGGATATCATTTTTACAAGCACAGTACAGTATTTGAGGTTGCATTACTTTTCAATACTTTCAGTAACGGCCATGTATTTTCCATCAAGTACCATCAACAAATAGAATAACTACACAGACAAGAAAAGTACATGTGAAAATTGGGGAACTTTAGAAAGAAAAGAGAGTATAATACAGTTGTACTTGACAAGATTCCACTCCGAGGGGAAGACTTTCTACAAGGTAAGAATTTAGACCAGCACATCCTCTAATTTATGAAATAATGGTCACGGGTGGCTGCATGATATATGACACCCTCGTGCTGTGACGAAAAACAAAATGTGACATGTGCCAGTGTTTTGTCGCCATGGGTGGATCACAGCCAAAACACACACTGACAGCTGACCCTGCAAGATATGACAGAAAATAGAAAACAGTCGCACACAAATGTTGACCATCACCCCTGTCATCCATACAGTGGATCACGTGATCCCTGAGGCAGGTAGCAGCCTGATGGATGCCTACGACCAGTGGAGGCAGTGGGCTGACGAGAAGGCCTGCTGTGACTACTCTCTCCACGTAGACATCACCCACTGGAACGACAGTGTCAAGCAGGAAGTGGACAACCTGATGAAGGAAAAAGGTGTCACGAGATAGAGTTCCATAATGTACCTACATTTCCCTTGTCGTGGCTCCCCGAATAGAGAGGATGTGGCAATTGCTTGTGTAATGACAAAGTAAAGATGTTTCTATGAAAAACAGTCCTGCACATAGTAAGCGTCACCAAATTTGCAAAAATGTATCTGCAGTAAAGACTAACTTTCTCTCACAACCCAGGCTAAACTTAGTTCCTCTGACATGAAGTTGGCTTAAGGAAAACACTTTTTCTTCAGAGGAGAAGCGGCAACAAAACAGGCCTACGTGTAGTTTGACTTTCAATCGAGATGTAGTACTTCAGCATACGTGTAGCTAAGTTGATAAGTAGTCTTTTTGTTGTTCTTGTTGTTTTAGGTTCATTGTCATCAAATACCAAATTCCATTTTGGTTTTAGTGACGTATACCCTTGTAAAAGGATTTTCACCCATTTATAAAACTCCCCTAAATTTTGGAATGTGAGGTGCAGTTGGTTTGTCACATCTGTTTGTTTGTTTGCTCTGACTCCAATATTCTCATTTTTTTTTAAAAAAATCTATCTGAAATACCGAGTTCATTTGCCGTGCCTTTCAGTGTGCTGTGTATACCAACTGCTTTGACTTAATGCGACACCCTTCCGATGTAACTGTGTTTCGTCTTTTCATTTTTACAGGAGTGAACTCCTTCCAGGTGTACATGGCTTACAAAGACTACTACCAGATGAGCAACAGCGAGGTTTGTCGTTCACAAGAGATATCTTTATTATATTAGTATTATGTCAAAGCATGAGGCTAAGAGTCAGTTTGCGGCCTCCAGGAAATGTCATGCATCTGGCCCGAGAACTGTGAGACATACACATACATGCAACATGCAAGATGTGTCACGACTATAATTTCAGCATGTGCCACCTCGGATCAAAGGGGAAATTTAATTTTTCCCGTACGGCAATAACTTTTTCATTTATTGTGTTTTGTGACCTTTCTGTGGCTGCAGCTCTATGAGGTATTTACCTTCTTGGCAGAAAGAGGAGGGATTGCTCAGGTCCATGCAGAAAATGGAGAGATCATCGCAGAGGTAATAAAATAACAGTAAAGGTGTTCTTGTAAACATCTTCGGACTGGCTTTAATTACCTTTAATCGTACGTGCATCTTGTGTCATCTGCATTTTTCTATTGCTTTTTCCATAGATCATCTCCTCTAAATGCAAACTAAACACAATGTCATTAAAGAGAGTAGGAGGATTTGTTTCATATTGGATGGTGAGCAAGTGATAGTGCTGCATCAGATTCAGCCCTAATTCCTAACTTTATTTTATCGGGTTCTAAACAATCACTCACTTGGTGTCCATCGTCATCTTTTTGAGCACAAACGTTAGCTGCATGATGTCTGAATCTACTCCAAACCCACTGTTACGATTGTAACCATGGCAACAGAGCTGTAAAGCTCCGAAACCAAACCTGGACCGTTCAATTTATGGCCTCAATTCCCTAGATGTCATGTCTTGGTCACCCCATCAGAACCACATATGGGGGTATTTTGCTATTTCTTTTTAAACACTCGCATACTTTTAACTTGATTTCAACCATTTAAGCTAAAAATAAAGCCATCTATTTTATTCTAGCCATTCATGAATCTATTCTACATGTCACTTAGCAGTCATTAGAAAGAAATGGTAAAACCTAAGCAACGTTATATAGTGACTAACATTCATCTGCAAGCACCCAGGATGCAAATCAGGGCTTCAGTAAACATAACAAAGTGAACAGCACCATGAGAATGGAAAAAAAAAGGCAGTAATTATGTGACGTGCACATTCAATGTAATATGATATTGACATTAAAAGTCTTTTATTGTTTTTTTAAATTGTCTTTTTTTTCAACAATCACATTCTTTGTACTCTTAAGTAAAAAAGTAAGTTTCTTTCTGCTTGTCCCTTTCGGGCTCGCCATAGCATGTCATGTAAAAAAAAAAGACCTCACATCTTTGTTTTCTTATGTTTTTACAGTGCTTGACCTGACTAGGTTTCAAAACATTGCTTTTATTTATTCACTTTCCTTGTAGAGATTTTCTGTCATTCAAACATTTCAGCGGTCGACTCATATTGTGAGGAACCTTCTTTGAGGTTCCACCACGTTTTCTTTGTCTTTCAATATTTTGCAATTTTTTTGTCCAAGTATTGTACCTTTTGCAAGCTATGCTGTTGCATTTTCATAGAAAGAAGTTCTACCCAAGCTCAACTTTCTTTGACAACTTTACATGACCAAATTGTTTTAAGGAACCACAGTACATCTGTGATTTGACTTGTAACTTTGATTTCTCAGCCTGTCCTCGCGTAACACTTTGAATGAGGAACACATCACTGAAAATTCAAACCACTAAAACCTCAAATGTCATCACACTTCCAGCTTCATATTGACCTGAGTTTGAATTCTCTGCATATTTTCATGATTCAATCAGCTTCTCACATTCACAGGAGCAGGCCCGAATGCTGCAGATGGGAATCACTGGACCGGAGGGGCACGTGCTGAGTCGGCCAGAAGAGGTTGGAACACATCAGAAACATTGCGGCAGTAATACTAATCCAACTTTTGGCATGCAATTTCATTATCGAAACAACTCACAGCATGGCCACACATACACTACAGACAGGCTACACTCTCACGGAAAGCCATGCTGTACTTATTAAGGACACGTGGTTTCATGCACGAGTGACGTGCAGTACGTCAATCAAAATAAATAAATAAATATAAACAGCTTAAACGATATCAGTTCCAGCATCTTGTCTGCTTTGACCCGCACTGACGGCAATTTTTGGGAATCCTTGGGATCAGCTGCCTTCAACAGCAGGAATTGGACTGTTTCCTCTTTTTCTTAGATTGGTTAGTTTTACACATGGATGTTAGTCACTTACTTCCGATGCGCAGGGTTTAAATCTTAACATTGGACTTCATGCGTGAAGTTTGCATGTTCTCTCAATTGTCCATTAGTGTGAATGTTTGTGTGAATGGTTGTTGGTATAGAGCTCGTGCACCTACGTCACCGAAGTCACGTGACTGGCTATATTGACGGTCAAACGAACCATTCTTCAATGCTAAGTTGGTTGGAGTCGACGCAAAAATACGTCTTATAGCACGACCCTCAGAGTTTTGTTTGATACTGTTAAACATTTAGAAGGTGAATGAACATATGTAGAAAAATGAGAGACAGTTGGCATAGAGGAGCCATATTTAATGCCGAAGTCGATGTTTTCACCAATAAGAAATTGGACTGTTAACCCGCTTCTGCTTGTCTTGGACAACTGGATCTACACATGTATCTGGTGAGTACGTCGTCAAGATTTATACGTAAGAGTTTGAAAGTGTAGAAAAATCTGAACACATACAAATACTTCATTGCTGGATCTGTTCTCAATCGGGAATAAATCCCACATAATGATGGAGCCACTCAGATTATTTTCAGTACAAATACCAATATTTAAATGAATGATCCCTGGTTTTACACAAACTCACATTCATTAACTATGATTGGGAAGAAAAGCGAGTCGACTCCTCCGTACATGAAGCGTGTTGCGGCCACACGTTAAACTTCGGTAAACTTCTCCGTAACAGATGTTTTTTTTTAAATATGCATTTTTCTCAAATGAGTCCAATGTGTATTGAAAAAAAGAAAATAAACCGCTGGGATAGGCTTCAGCCCCCGTTCACGGAAGCGTATTGCGGCCACAAGTTAAAAGACCGAAGAGATCGCTACACGTGTTTATTTGGTTGGGCACCATCCATCACTTTTAATTGCCGAAATACATCGATCTTTTCTGGTCTTTTCAGCTGGTATTCCATAGAAAGATCTCTTTAAATATCTGTCTTGTCTGTTGTAACAACCAACAGCACTACAAGTCTCGGGCATTGTGAATATTTTGCTCCAGTTCAATGTCCCCCACACTTTTGAGCAGTTCTTTTTGACCGACAATATGGTGCCATGAAAAGGGTGACGTTACGTGCACGATCTCTATACATTTGGCCTGTGATTGGCTGACGGCCAGTCCACGTTGTACCCTGCCTCTCTCACCAGCCCAAGGAGGATGAGCGTTAGAAAATGGATGCATGCATGGAAGTCAAAGTACTGTAACTGAACTGCTGCAGTTTTTGGCATTAAAGTCTAAGCTCTCACATTTGGTTGGAAAGTATTTATTGAAAACAGCCATAAATGATATTGGCTGTGCTCGCGTTTATGTGAGAAACTGTGAAAACCGTATTCAACTGAATTTTTTTTTTTTTTGGGCGGACTTCTCTAGCTGGAAGCAGAAGCCGTGTTTCGGGCCATCACAATCGCCAGCCAAACCAACTGTCCCCTCTACGTGACCCGAGTCATGAGCAAGAGCGCCGCCGACATCATCTCACAGGCCCGCAAAAAAGGTAAAAGCCTTTAAAACCGCTACAACGTTTTGAGGAGCATTTTCTAAATGAAGCTTCCTCTTCAGGAAATGTCGTGTTTGGGGAGCCAATCACGGCCAGTCTGGGGACGGACGGCACGCATTACTGGAGCAAGAACTGGGCCAAGGCGGCTTCTTTTGTAACTTCACCACCTCTTAGTCCTGACCCGACCACTCCAGACTACCTGAACACACTCCTGTCCAGGTATGACTTACTCTTAGAAACACTTGTGCAGTTTTTTTATTATAGTGCAAAATAATGACGCAAATAGAAGCTAAATCTCCAAATTCTGGCACGCATCACTTTCCATGTTATTTAGCAGGCTACTATTTAGTTAATAGAAATTGACATACAACATTTTGTGCAACGGCACACTACCATTTGCAATCCGGTGTGAGGTTTCATTCCTCGTGCCAGTTACAAAATAGGAAAGTTCATTGAGAGCCGTCTTCCTGGTTTATACGATGGGATGCTACAATTTATTATTCTGGAGTGAACAAATGAATATATAAACATTGGGATTTGTGTTTCTAGATTTGTTTGCTAAGTACTTTGTTGGTTTAGAAGAATAATTGGTAATATTTTATGAGTAGCCGATTTGCCATGTTATTCGAAGGAAGAGGCTAAAGGTATACTTTTTGCTTTCTCGATCAGTTTATTGTAACTAACACTCAAATGTTAAAACAATAGGTGACATTCTGCAAATATAAGTCAAAAAAATTGTTACTATCTGGTTCATGCAAAAAGACGAATGTTTGTAAGAGATGGACTGCATTCATTTGCATTTTCTGAAGGGTTAATATTTCCAATGTGACATAAGTCAAAAGTGAAACAAATTTGATTTGTATTTGTTTCTTTGTTTGTTGGCTCCTACACTACTTTTAAATTTTTGAAGAATGATTTAAAATATTTGTCATGGGCAAACCAAATATTTGTTTCTGTGGAAATCAGTTGTGTAACCACCACAGATGAAAACAATGCCCTTGGCTTTTTTGAGCTCATTTAAAAAAATCTGGTCAGCGTAAAGAAAAAAATGCCAGCATGTTGGCTTCACTTATGTCTGCCAGCTGGCCTTCTAACATGAAGTCATGTTGGGGTTGAGTTGTTTTATACGCATCTGTCCAACTTGTGAGTTAGCTTGTTCTGTGCAATTATAGACACATCCATAGTGGAGTTGTATTACAGATGCGTCTGTGTGTGTGTCGTACAGTGGAGACCTGAGTGTGAGTGGCAGCGCTCACTGTACGTTCAGCGTGTCACAGAAGGCCATCGGCAAGGACGACTTCACTCAGATCCCCGAGGGCGTCAATGGGGTGGAGGAGAGGATGACCCTCATCTGGGACAAAGCTGTGGTCAGACACCCTTGCGTCTTTTTCACATTTTGTAGCGTCTGTTATTTTCAGGGTTCATGTCTTGATGTCATTTACTTTACCAGACTATGTTATTCATAAATTAGTCTTTAAAAAAATAATGTAATTCATTTAGTTTGAATTAGTTGAATCACTATTCATCAACACACTGGGACAAATTAATTAAGAATAAACCGAACAGGAATACATTTGAATTAAGTTTAGGGAAAAAGGGCCTCTGCGATTGGCTGGCAACCAGTTCAGGGTGTATCCCACCTCCTGCCCGTTGACAGCTGGAATAGGCTCCAGCACTCCCGGCGACCCTCGTGATGATAAGTGGCGAAGAAAATGGATGGATGGATGGAAAGAGGGCTAAATATAATGACGCAAACATTACAGGACTCTTGCTTATGTCATTGCACATAGGACAGGATTAAAGAACAGAGCGACTTGCATGTATGTAGCCTGTGTAGGCCATACACATAAAGGGCTTTATTTTCAAATAAATCCATCCCCGGTGTAACTCTGTGAATGGGTGAGACCATGTTTTGGAAATTTTGTTGACTGGCACATTTAAAAGTAGGACGTCCACACTGGTGTGGCTGTGTTCAACCCTATCTGACCAAAATGGTCCTCTCATTCCCTTTAAATACTGCACGCGAGTGGAGGAGTATTAGTCTTGACACAGCAGAAGAAAAGAATATTTTCTCGAGTCTACAAGGTCAAAGTGCACAAAGTGCGCTAATATTTAAAGTTAGCTTGGAAGGACTATACTGTGAAGTGGGCTCTTGGAGACCATCCTCCACCCCGATCCTTCATGGCTGTGTGTCAATGAGATGATTCAAAAAGTACAATAATGATGATGTGATATCATTATTAAAAATGTAGTCTGTTCCATTCCTGCTGTACGGATTTCCAAAATATAAAACCCTAAATTTGCCTTTTGCATTTTAACACCAGATATCCATTTCCATTATAGACTACAGGCAAGATGGACGAGAACATGTTTGTGGCAGTTACCAGCACCAACGCAGCCAAGATCCTCAACCTGTACCCACGCAAGGGTCGGATCGCCGTGGGCTCCGATGCCGACCTGGTCATCTGGGACACCGACACCATTCAAACCATCACGGCAAAGAAACACAATTCGGTGCGTAGGGAACCGCGTGTCATTTTTACATATGAAGCACATGTATGAAGGGGGAAGTAATTGACCGTGGAGGTGGAATAAGAGACAGCATGTGTGCAGCAGAGAGTTTTGAAGGCGAGAAAAACACATTTTTGACCAGCGTCCAGGGGCCTCTGAGTTCCTCTGAACGGAAATGTGCTCTCAGAGGATCTTCATCTGACTCACAAAGTACACTTCTGTTCAAAAGAAAAAACATTTCGGTAACGATAACAACCGTTTAGTGGTGTTTCCTATCACACGTGACACTGGTGTATTGTTTAAAACAATACGTGGACGACTGTGTCTTGTAATATTTGCACAGTATCACATCGCAGATGTGTCTTCTGATGGAAACATCTCTGAAGCGGAAAATGGATTTCGGCAGACACTTTTGATTTCATGCTGCATTTAACCATCTTAATTCCATCAATCTGTCTGCTCTTTCACTGAAACACCAACTTCGAATCTGGTAAATCAGATCCAATGCATCAAAAATGATTCCATTACGAAGATAGCATGCTGAGTTTTCATTGACGCTGACGAAAAATTATTAATTTAACAAATGATTGTAGTTTGTTGTTGGCATTGCAATGCATCATTAGAGCTGTTTGTCATATTTTGTCCCGTTCATACAATGCTGCAGTACTTGAATAAGGTAAGCAAAAGACTAGAGTTTCATTGAGTAGACAGGGACTCAGAGCTCAGTCTTTGGGACAAAAAAAAAAATCTGTAAACCTCGTAATCTGGATGACATCCTCTTTTGGCTTTTATGTAATGGTGTCACATGTTCGTTTCCCACAGCTTGATCGTCCTCAAAAACACAAAGAGGGAATTCAGAGTGGATCCCAGCCACAATAAATCAAAACTAATGGATAGTTTGACGCCCTGCCAAGCAGGACGGCCGTGTTTACCATCATATCGAGCTCACACGCACACAGACGAATACACGCATTTGTCATGACCTCACATTTGGCGCGCAGCCGTTGAGAGCTCTGCTCTGTTCTGGCCTCAATTTGGACGACAGCACAAAAGAGGCCAGGAAGGAGCAACAGTGGAATGAGGGAGTTGACTTTTTTTTTTTTTTTAAAGATTAGAAACATAAAAATGACTGAAAATAAAGTACTGTACTGAAAGTGAAAAAAAAGATCAACTTTGGAAAGGAGCGTTTGAGAGGAAGGAAGGGCATAAAATATAATCCATTTTGTCATCCTAACGTCTTTCTTTACTTTTATATTTACCGTAATTCCAGGCCGCCGAGTACAACATCTTTGAGGGCATGGAGCTGCGTGGCAGCCCGCTGGTGGTCATCTGCCAGGGGAAGATCGTCCTGGAAGACGGCAACCTGCACGTTACCTCGGGCGTGGGCCGCTTCATCCCCTGCTCACCGTTCCCCGACTACGCCTACAAGCGCGTCAAGGCCAGGAAGCAGGTAACAGCCTCCTGTGAAGACTATACTTAAATTTTAAACTTTCAGATCGCTATGACTACGACTATTATGAATTATTATGCACATCTGTGTTATTTGGTACAGTGTTTCTCAAATGGTGGGTTGAGACCGAAAAGTGGCTCATGGACCTATTTTTGGGTGGGTTACGGACAGCTAGTAGAAAATTACATTGGTCGCATTAGTATTCTGATTATTTTCCATTACAGTACAGAGGTGTAAAAAGTTTCCACATTGAACATATTAGATAAGTGATAGGAAATGTTACTTATTTGCGTTCTTGTTCCTGGTTTACTCCATAAACAAAGACAGTGCAGTTTAGCCTCTTGCTAGCGAGGAACATTTCTATTTATATACTTTTGCCGGTATCCCAAATTTATTTAAACAGAATTTAAAAACCTTTGAGTCCCTTTTATAATGTAATGTACACACTTTCAGAGGGTATTTCTAAAAACAAAACAAAAAAAAAATGGATGCATTGTTCTTCACGGGGTGACCAGTTGAAAACTACTGATTTAATACATTTTTTGTTGGAACGGAAATTGGATGACAAAGAGTGCATCGGTCTATATACATACATAAATTACTAAAACTTTTTTTAGTTACTGTAACTCTCATCAATTCCATTTCCCCAAGTGTTCACCTTGGAACATTTGTAAAAAATAAATACAGTTAAAGATTTACATACAGTGAGAGACTGTAATATTGATTTCCCAGTACACAGACTACCTTAAGTGGTTGGTGCCAAAGTATTTCTTGTATAAGAAAGCATAAAAAAAAAAATCATTGTGCAGTCTTGGCAGCTGTTCATGTGCTTTTTTTTGGTATATTTTTTTGGGGTCAGGGGGGTAAGTGAAGGTGTGCAAACCTGGACCTTGATGACTGGAAAACCAGTAAAAACGTAGCAAAGCCACCAGTTCTCTGCCTCTTTCTTATCCTTCCGACTGGTCTTCTCTCAACTTTCTATCTGTGGTCCTGTGCAGCTGGCCGTCCTGAGGGCAGTGCCCAGGGGAATGTATGATGGTCCCGTGTCGGAATTCTCCATGTCACGTGGCGGCACCCCGTCCGCCTCGGCGCGCACGTCGCCTACTAAGCAGCCCGTCAGGAACCTGCACCAGTCTGGATTTAGTCTAGCAGGTAACCCTGCGCCATGTGGTGAGCATAATACCCTCTTCTTTTTCTTCAAATATATCGCTCATGATTACTACATTACTCTGCAAAGGGCACCAAATATACAATCTATGGTAACTATTGTCAAAGCCACGCGGGACAGACGCTTTTCATCACTTTTGACCTACAATGGAATAACCTCAGCTCCTCCCTCCAATACATCATATACAAGTATGACATAAATGTCATACTTCCTTGATGTTGAAAACCTCTCACTTTTTTAGCAAAATGCTATAAGACTCCTCATTTGTCTCCACAATAAAGTGCAAATGACTCCATAAAGACACCAACAATTTACATTTTTCTAATACTGATCGTGTTTTTTTAAAAAAAGCTACCAAAGTAAGAAAAACATAATAACTATCTGGGGTTCAAATTTTTATGGACCGGCACAGGGTCGACCCCGCCTCTCGCCCAAAGGTCAGCAGCGACATGCTCAGCTTCGAGCCAAATGAAGGGAAACACTAAATAAAATCAATACATTATGAAATTTATGACAAAATTACATTCTAGGTGGCGGCATGATGGCGCAGCTGTACAGCTTTGGCCTCACAGTTCTGAGGACCGGGGTTCAAATCTCGCATGTTCTCGCCGTGCCTGCGTGGGTTTTCTCCGGGCATTTCGGTTTCCTCCCACATCCCCAAAACATGCAACATTAATTGGACACTCTAATATTGCCCGTAGGTGTGACTGTGGGTCTTCCATGTGCCCTGTGATTGGCTGGCAACCAGTTCAGGGTGTACAGTGCCTCATGCCCGAAGATAGCTGGGATTGGCTCCAGCACTCCCTCGACCCTCATGATGATACGGGGCTCATAAAATGGATGGATGGATGAACATTTTAGGTGCAAGACCCCTATCACGAGTGATGCATTCATGGTCACTTAGTATAAAACACTCCCAGGCTACGACAGGTGTACCTTCACGGTTCTTTTGGATCCGATGGATGCACTTTGTTCATCAGAATGAGAGCTCCAACTATGTTAAACCAAACTGCTATATATATATTGAGAAATGAGGTTGGAAAGAATATTTGAAAACAAAATATGTCTGAACAAAAGAAATGCAAAACCCTTTTCATATAGTTAGTTATTGTATTTTAAATCGATTATAACCAATGTTATGTGTTTTTGTTTATTTGTAGTACACTGAACATATTTCATTAAGACTTAATTTTCTAGGAATTTTGTGGTAGTTTTTCACATTTGTACTCCCTTCAAATGATTGACACTGAAATTCAGTGGTGCCTCGAGATATGAGTTCTATTCATTTTGTAACCACATGCATTACAAATCAACTTTCCCTGATGAAATGAATAGCCACGCCAATAACCAGCTTCAGCCTCTCAAAAAGATAAGTTGTTTTCTATAATATTACACGATATAAAATGAACAGTCATGCAGTAAATATTTCGGAAATAAAGAATGAAAGAGTTTTTGCTTCATTTCAATAGACATTTGTCATTGGGCTGCTCTCTCTGGAGTGTACGCCTTGTCAGTACAATACAGACATATGGATATAGAGTTCATTCAGCTGCAGTAATAATTAGTCATTCTTCACAGAAAAAGACTATACACCTACGAGAGTTGTAATATTATCTGTCTACCTGTTACTTTATATTCCGGTATCCATTGCTTTAGTGTTATAACATAAGCAGTTAGGAAGCACTCTCCATGATGCAGTTCACACATAGAAAATGTATTCGGAAAATAATTACTCAAATGCAATTTTTGTTTTCTTTGTAAAGGCATTTTTTTTCCCCATACTGCCCTGGATTTCATTAGATTGTGGAGGCCATCCTAATGGTACCTTAGAATCTTTAACATCCTCATCATAGACTAGAAGCGTGCCGAATGTGATGTAGGGCTTGGTTGTGCTACCTGTCTTAACAAGTATAGCAAAGCATTGAGGGTAAAATACGAATAAGAAAAGTGATCTCCTCAGGAAAGAATTTCAACATGAGTTCACTCCTGGCTGCTCCCAGGCCATTTTACCTTGTTTACACAGTTGTACACCACTGCCAAAATACGAGTGTGATATCATACATGTCCTTAAATGAATGGCTCTATGACAGTATCAATCATCATCAACATATTTCATAAAACTTCCCGACTTGTCGCTCCTCTCTGTGCTCCCAGGCCCCCCGACCCCAGATGAGGTCCCCATTAGGCCTGCTGGTCGTCGTATTATGGTGCCCCCCGGTGGCCGTTCCAACATCACCTCCCTCAGTTAAATTGCCTTCCGCCGTCCCAGGAGAACCAACTGCGTGCCGCCAGAGCCCGAGTGCGTGTTAATGTTTGTCTGAGTACGGGTAGAGCTGATTTGGAACCACCGTGACTAATTTGAAAAACAACAACAACAACAATGCTGACTTAAACTTGCCTTACCTGTCATTATGCTAGATTTTGGTTGCTCAAATGAAAAAAAAAAAAGAAAAAGGCATTTTTGGCTGGAGCAATGTGTTAATGGGCGTTTCCACCCCCACTCTATTTTGTTTTAATTTCAAATGATAAAACAACCAAAGCGTAACCAGTCTCAGCCTTTCTTCTCAACAGTTAAATATGCTAGAGATTCTGTACTGGTGCTCTTGGTAGTTGGTTAAATAAACCTGTATTGATGGTAATTAAACTACCTGGTCTTAAATGACACATGCATTTGTCCTGATTGGCTTTCCATATCATTGTAGATACAGTAGACTTCATGTAGCTTTGTGAATGATGTTGTTTAGCTTGTTTATGGGGCCAAATAATGATTTAAAAAAAAACAAAAAACAAACAAAACGGTACTTCGTGCATCTGAGAGGCGAATTGGATCTGAAAGACATGGAGCTGCATGGGCCACACAGATACTGGTGACGTGATCCATGATTCTTTTCAACTCGTCTCCATGGTGATCCCATCCACATGTCACGTACTGAATGATGAGTATTTGGAAAAAAAAAAAAAAAAAAGGTAGCAAGAGGAAAATTACGGTTATTGTCAAAAGAAAACCAACAAAAAAAAATATTTGCACTTGTTGATGTTTACTGGAGATCATTTTTAAAATGATAAAATGAGAAAAAAATCTATGTACACCTGATCCTTATAAACAACAAAAAGAAAGAAATGATGCTTTAAGAAAACCTTTTCATCCCCGAGCTCTGATTTTCTCGCAAAATGCAACCACTTTAACGTCGCTCCAATATTCTTCCTAATGTTCAAAATAAAACGTGATCATGCTAAGGAAGGAAGGAAGGAAGGAATTGGGAGATGTTTTTATCTCATCAACTGTGAGGCAGAGTGCATTAGGGCCACACTGAAAAGAAAAATTGAAATCCCAAAATATTTGTCATTATTACAATAAAGTACTAATTTTAGGACAGAAACAAAATGTATTACGAGAACAAAGTCAATGTTCATGAAAAAAAAGAAAACTTGTGACTTTGTGAAGAATAATGGTATTTGACTAAAGGTTTACTTTTCTGAGAAAAGAAACCCCTGAATCTGATTAAGATGACCAAGTTGTGTAATAATTTGGAAAAAGTCAGAATTTTGCAATAATGTTACATAGGCAAATTGTTACAAGAAGAAAGTCTTAATTTTGCTTTTAAAAGAAACCATAATGTTTTAAAACATAGTTTTTTAATGTCATGAGAAGAAATGTTCATGACAGGAAAAAGTGCTGTTAGTTCAAACGCTACAGTCCAAATCCACATCCCGAAAAAGAACCAGTTTTAATTTAAAAATAAATGAAAAATGAAAAAATACGTGAGCAAATATTTCTTACAAAGTTGTAACACGACTTTATCTGCTGATAAATTTTTCGTGTTACAAGGAGAAAATTCCTACATGTGCAAGTGTGTGTCATGTTGGACTTTGTGCTCCATCATCACGTAAAATCTGCTTTTTCCATTGGCTTTCCAATTTTCACTGTGGCGCTAATACAAATTTGTAGGAACCAAGTCGTTTTCATTTTTTTTCGTTTGGTATTTATATTAGTTTGTTCTATGTTATTTCTTTGATACTGTTGTAGAAACCCCCCTAAAAATGGCAGAGTTGAAAAAAATGAGATGTGTTGTGCTCGTCTGACTTGATTTGGGAATAAAAACAAGACTCGCAGGTGACTGATTGAAGTGTTTCTCGTGTGTTTGTATGTGTTGTGTCACTTTTACACTATCAAGACTTGATAGCATATGTGATAGTCTGACAAATAATAACAATTCCCCTTGTCTGTTCATAATCGTGTAATAAACACAGGGAGGCAAAAGTGATGCATTGAATGGCGTAAGACTGATGACTTAGTGTAACACTCAAGGATTGGAGCAACAATGGAGAGCAGCACTGAATGACGTTAGGTTATTGATGTATCAGTGAATCATCCACTCAAGCATCTCTGACCTTCACACTGTCGGATCACTGCAAAAAACAAAAAACAAAAAAACTTTCAGGTAAATTCCAAGTAATGTTATCCTGTCTCCATAAAGATTCTATGATTGACTGATAGGATAGGCTCCAGTTCACCATAATGAGTACAAGCATTATTATAGAAAATGGATGGATGGACGTTTCAGCCATCTTTTAGCTTTTTAATCTTTTTTTTTTTTTAAATAAAAATGAAGCAATAACACATTTGGGCGCTAGGGGAGGACACAAGCACACCATTACTCATGAGGCTGAGGTTCTTCTAAAAGTATTTTACAAATGTACATATTGTCATAGATTTTTTTTTACCATATTAAATCAATCAAAGGTAATAACTTGACACAAAATACAGGTTTCATAATAATTTTTGAAAGAAAAGCACTAGCTGCTTTGTTTCCAAGGATACCAAAGAACACCTACTGTACAATTGTCGTTAACTGCAGTACAATAATTCCCAACCACTGTGCCGTAAGATATGTATGTGCAGGTGTGCCGTGGGAAACTCGACGATTTCACTTGCTTTGCTCCCACGACCCTTGTGTGGATAAGTGACACAGAAAATGGATGGAGGGATGCATCCATCCCTCCATCCATCCATGGCAGAAGAAAAGAGATTCTCTTTTGCAACGCTGACCTGGCTGCAGAATACAATAAGATAAAATGCAAGTAAATAAAAAAGAAAAACAAAACATCAACAAAAACACTTTTTTATCATCATTATTAATATCCTTCACAGTGGCACAATGCAAATCCAGGCTTTTCTCTTGCTCACGTCGTTTAAAGCTTAGCAGGTAGTTGATTTTGAAAACTATTTTCATTTGGCGGTATAAATGAGAAAATGATTATTGACTACAAATGATGTACAATATGCATCTTTGCTCATTCATCTATCCCGGCAAGTTACTGACAGAACAATTAAATGCTCCTCTGCTAGACAACAGAGGTTCAAATTGATCTGTGTATCTGCCCGTTAGTATTTATACAAATCTTTGAGTAAACTAAGACGATGTCATCATTTCATCCTATCATTCCTGAAATAATCATTTACTTTTTAAATCTATTGGTATTTTTTCAGGGGTGAGGTGGGGTGTTGTAATGTTAACTGTGTGCCTCACTGGCTCAATAAAATGTTGGGAAACAAATGGACTATGCCTGGGATCAGTGGACCACTCTGAACATCACTGAGGTTTTAAAGAAAACATCTGTTGGGGGAGCCCCGCGGCAACATGAACGTCGGGTACACCAGCACGATCATCCAATCGCCTTCGATACCGCTCGTCCTTGCCAATTGCAGGAATCAGAAAGACTTAATGCGTAAATGAGTGCATATGCAATAAAGGGCAAAGGCAAAGTCAGATTAATTCTGAAAGAAAGTTTAGTTATTATTTAAGGCACACCTTAATAGATACAGTAGAAGAAACACACAGTACAACTAAGGGACTACAAAACCCCCATCTTGAGATCCATAAGGTCTGTTCCCGTGTTCTGATGCACATATGTTTAAAGCATACATTTGATTTTGCGAACCGTTTTTTTCTCCCCACTTTATTCGCTGACTGCATTCAAACTATTCCACAGTGCTGTACAGTTAAAGACAGGAAACAATGGGGAAAATTACAAGAACAACAACTAACACACCAACACAGAAAAAGAAAGTACAAACACTGTGCCAACTTTTTTTTTTCTTTTTGGTTGGAAAAGTGCTTGAAGAGTTCAAAACATACAGACTGAGTGCAGTGTAACATCAAATAATTAAAAAGCCTCTTTAGAAGTTATTACTAATGAAAGCAAGTATTTATTTATTATGAATTGATTTCTAATTGCGAAAATAATGTAGTAATTTTAACTGGCTACTATCATCTATGCATGAATGTCTTTGCAGAGGTAAAGTGGTATGTTCTTCGGGAAATCTAGACACAAAAGCAAACAAATGCTAATGTTTATACGGTAAATGTAGCACACTGGTAACAGCTGGTACACCTCAAAGAAAGATAATAAAACATAATTTGACAGGTCAGAGTTCGACAACAGATTTACTTTTGTGAATAAATGCTACAGTGGACGAATATGCAAAGTGCAAAGCAAAGCTCAAGTTTGAAATATTTTCTGATATATTTGTAGAAGACGGTCGACTTCAATCACAGTGTAAAGAAGAATTGGCGAGGATTGTGAACCAAATACTGCAATTCTAATGCTTGGGACGGCTTCACAAGTCTAGTAAGTACTCGAGCACATACTGTACAGTATGTGCAGCTTTGATCGCCTGAGGCATCCCTACAGTTGGAGGAATTGCTCCTTCCTTATTATGTTAGCCCATTGTTGTTTTTGTGCTCAGACCTCAGTCCTGCCTGATACAAAGTTACTATTTTTCCACCATCATGTGGCCAAGGAACTATGTTGAAGTGAGGGGAGGTGCTTCATGTAGTCAGGACATTGCCCTGTGTAATTAGGAAGGAAAAAAAAAGAGCTTTTCTGCCATCTTGTGGCATAAATACTCGGCAAGTAGCCCAGGAACAATGCAGTTGGGTAGTGTGACTGCCTGCACACCCATTAAGAGTGAAATTAAACAAGTCACTTTTTTTTCCCATTATTTACCTAGTCCTAAATGGGTCTGTGACTGAAACTTTCTGCATTGTTTTGTAACGGGGGTGGGGGGAGGGCATAACTTACAGAGTAACTGCAGATATGCGAGTCACCGAAGATGTATTCACACTACATCATTACATTGTAGTGGATGGTATTCATCACTTCCACACACTAATGTGCTAAATTCAACAGTGTTAGTGCATCTTGATGCTTGGTATAGTTTGACAAAAGGAAATCACAGACTGAGTGTTTTAGAACGTGTGTGTGTGTTTTTTTTTAAGACGGAAGTGTGTAAACTCTGCAAAGATGTCTCAAGCGACTAAAAAGGACAAATAAGCTACGTTAAGCATACTTCATACAACACATTTCTGTTTCCACTGTGAAAAGTTGTAAAAGGTACCAAAACATTCCATCCATATCGCTTTTTTGGCACTTCTGTTGGGATACCAAAGGGGCGGAGCTCACACACTATTGTCCGGTTGACTGACGGAAGGTAAACACTTCCATCTGAGCAGTAACAAAATCAAGAGAAAAAAAGACAAAATGCTCAATATCCTTCACCGTTGTCCTTTGTTTACTTTTTTTTGGACATTCATCTACTTTGTTTCTCAACAAACTGCTACCAGAATCATTGTTTAATATTTGCACAGCTATTTCATGTGCCTCCACACATTTGTGGTGAAAAGCCAAAATGTATTAAAATGACCAGTATGAACAACCGGTGCTACATTTAATATGGTTGGATATTAAAAGCAATAGTATGATGAAGGAGTTGCTTAAAGATTTTGTGTGGAGCACAAAAGCAGAATATGTACAGATTTAAGCATGATAACCTCAGATAGCTTGTGTCCTTGAAAATCGAAAGGGTTTGCGCTCCAGACCCGTGATCCTCAACCTATGTGCAGCGTCAATTTCACTTGATTTGGTCTAAAAATATTTATTTTCTCCAAATATTGGATCTTTGCTCATCTATCTATGACACCCATGTATAGTAATAAGCAAAGCAATTAAATGCTCATCCATTTGAATTCATCTGTGCATTTGTGTATGATTTATCTTCTACTAAACAGGCACAGATGTCATAGTAGGTACTTTGTAGCTGAATCGAGACCAGATCATCATTACTTCAGGAAATAGATTTGTTCCCCCCCCCCGTGTTCTGTGAGATTTCTCTTATGTAAAATGTGCCTTCTTTCACTAAAGGTTGGGAAACATTGCTTCAGACAAGTAGAGTAGTAGACCAAACCTTCAAATTAAAACCATGTTCAGTACCTTAAAGGTGGACTATCATTCCTGACCAAAGTCCTGATACCACCATCCACCTCACGCTGTATTCAAACTAGATCTAAACAAAACGTTCTAGACTGCAACCGCATTTTCTCCATTGGCGTGACAGTCTCTCATGTAAAGGAGTAAGATGTGCCTTACTGTACATATACAGTTCTTCAAGGTCATACCCCCCCTTCCAAAAAACCCAAACACCTGCCACAAAGTCCATTAAGAGTCAGTTTTCTCACCCTGTATTTGTCCAGTCTTTGCAATGTTTGTTGAGGCAACATAGCAGCCCGCTAGCATCAGTGTGCTTGCGCTAGGGAGCTGATCTGCAAGCAGTGGTGAGAGATAAGAGGGGCAAGATGGGTTGGGGGTTGGAGGAGAACTGGAGTCTGATTGTCCTAGCCGGACAAAAAAGCGACAGGTTCCACATTGTTGTTCTGACCGTCCTCTATCGCTTTGTTCTTGTTGCTTGTGGACAGTTCAGCTGAGTCTAAATCCAACGCTGCTTTCCTTGATCTGTTCACAAAAATCATGTGTCAGTTGGAAAAGTAGCTGATGTCGTCATGACAACAGGACCACACATCCATACATTGGATTGATCAGCACTAGGGAGAAGTAATAGTTGTAGTTTAATGGGACAGTCGTTGCCTTTAAAACAATAATCGTTCATATTCACGTAAGAAAGGGCAAAGTCAAGACGTTTTGAAATGTACACAAAAACTACAAAACTCATCATCATCAAGTGTTTGACATTTGGGTACAAATTTTAAGAAAATTTCAGGAATTGGAATTATTTGATCTTAACCTAAAAGAAGCTTCCTAAACAGAAAAAGATTTTTTTTTAAATGTTGTGATAAATTTTTGTTGTTAAAAACACACTGAAGGAGTTACCCCAATTCCATAATTAAAAACAATATGGTCATGGTTTTACTGCACATCATCTTTTGTGAACAATGAGGATGTAGGCAGCCAATTAAGAAAGGATTTTATGTCTTTTATTCATTTTTACAAGTCACAGCAGAAGTATTTTGTTAAAAAAATGTCAGGCATGGTTTAAGTAGGGAATGAGGAACATCTTTTTTTTTAAAATCACTTTAGTTAAAGCATTTTTTTTGCTATGCTGGTTACCAATTTTTTTTTTTATAACTTAAAAATGCCAATTATGGGTGCTGTCTTACTTTTCTCTGTTGAAGATAATAAAATCCCTTTGAACGTTGTCCAAACGTTGCTTCAACTGACCGTTCTATAGAAAAGACAAACATTGATTAGTAAATCATAGATTTTCCATCAACATCATGTAGTCTACGACCAGAAAAACATGGATGACGACAAAGTTTATAATTTATACCACAAAAGACAGAGTAAGTAGCTTTCTAGCACTTGATTTTTAGAGGACTCCAGTGCTGGCTTGTTATTGCCACCTCCGACTACATATTTGGTCCACTTCATCGCGAGAAAAAATTCTGCTCTGCCCTCAAACTTCTGGAAAGCCGAGACAACTGTGCAGATGGTTCATTACTATGTCAAGGGGAGCTCACGGTGCCACTGCATCTCAAGCAGACTTTACAGATTACATGCAAGTGAATTTGAGAAATAACTGTAATTAAAACAAACTACTTTTGGGCTGCACAGTGCTTGAATGGTGGAGAGAAGAGACGCTGCAGTCCAGTGACTGATTAATTCAGGAAAAACATGGCGTAGACTACTAGGCCGTTGTTGATTCAGTTTCCAGTGTAAAGAAACATTTTCTACCATAACACGAGGTGACTCATCTACTGTGCTTACGATTGATTAATTAATTGATTAGGAAGTGCATGTCTGTCATTTTGTCTACTTCCGCCGGGCCACCCTCTTGTGACAAAGATCGAACCCCGAGCTGCGGGGTGCTCTCATCGAGTGAAAAGTGGCTGACTCCCTGCCCACTGCTGTCAATCAGAGCCCAGCAGAAAGGCTTCGGGCAGGTGCCCTCACAGTGGGGAAATGGTCAGAACCATCTGTGAAGTTAGTGCAAAGTAAAAGGGGAATTCTTTCAGGGGAAAGTAACACAAACAAACATAAAATGAAAATTTCTGGTTGAATGTTAAGAAACTAGGGGGGCTGGAAGCAGGTTATTCTTACTCGTGATAACCGGACACTTACTACTGTTACTTCATGCTGGGAAAAAATCTTAAAATTACAAGCTTGACAAGATTTGTTAGTCAGAGTACGTAACTATTCATTCACACGGTGATATCAGAAAGACCTTAACACTCACACATCCACATCGCATTGAAGACTTGAGGTTAGCGATGCCAGGAAGTGAGAAGCTTTTACCGTAAATGCAAGCCACTGTTCTGAAATTCTGCCAATAACGTCTCTCTCTATGGACTGCATGAAAACAAGGCAAAGTACATCAACTGCCCTTCTTGTGAAATACCTAGTGTGCTTATTTAACAGGCTTCAGGCAAGTCGTGAAACTAAACAGCAAGGCGCAAGAGCCGAGACCTCAGTGGGGTTTTAACAAACATTTAGCATGCAGCCAATATTTTCTAAAATGCTGTTGGGAACATTGGGTTGTATTATGATGTGATTGGTTGGCAACTTATCCAGGGTGTATTCCCCACATCTTGCCAAAAGTCAGATGGGATCAACTCCAGCTTAGCCATGATCCAAATAGGAACAAGCATCATAGAAAATCAAGCAAAGACAAAGATAGGCCCTTTTTTAAACTCAGCCAAGCACAAATGTGCCAGAGCCAAGGGTGTAGCTTGGCTTGTTAGGATTTTGCTGAAACTACACAATCAATTTTTTGAAAGAGACATGTACAATATCAATGTAGTAAAAAAAAAATTTTCAGGCAAATTAAGTGACATCAAACAATTCTCCAGGGACACCTGAAAAGCTCTCACAGCACACCAGTTGGGAATACTAATCTACATACACTGAATGACCTCACAACAGTTCAGTGGTTCTGCTACTGATGTCGATTTTGTTCAATAATGCATCCATGGTGATTGAAAGAGGACAGGAAAGAGGCACTTAAAGAGAAACCGAAGCCACACAATGTGTAGTTGTATGTGTCAACTGAGTTAATGAAATCACAAATGATGACGCAATATCTTTGGAAAACACTGCCGTGGATTATACCTCTTCGTCAATTTTAAAACACGAGACACTGCAAACTATCCATCCATCCATTTTCTTAGCCGCTTGTCCTCACAATGGTCATGGGAGTGCTGGAGCCTATCTCAGCTGTCAACGGGCAGGAGGCGGGGTACACCCTGAAGTGGTTGCCAGCCAATCGCAAGGCACATAAGAGAAAAAGCAGCCGCATTCACAATCACACCTATGGGCAATTTATAATGTCTAATTTACCCCCCCGCCCCCTCTCTTGAACTATGTGCCCGGAGTGACCTGAAAATCTAATCTAGGCAAGATGTCACAGCACGACTCAAAAACCAAAATAATAAGGATGCCTCCACATTGTCCTTCATATGGTTGCACACAATACCGCACAAGGGCCCTGGAAATAAACTTTCATTGTTTTGAGCTCTTTTTGCAAATGTTATGTATGAATAGCGTATGCTTTGACATTGACAAAAGACTACATTTCAATTTAGTAAGTTATGACTTATTTTCAATATCCGTGCATTGCCTTTGACGAGAACATTGCCCTCACCGACGTGGTTACAAGGTAACCACTAAAACTGCGGCTGGTACGGTGAGGTCATCCGCCCTTCATATCTGCAGGAATATCTGCCTTAAAACACAGATAAAATCCTGCCTTGACCGGTTTCCAACCAAATCAAGAAGAAGAAAAAAAAAAAAATCACTCATAATGCAAACCAACACCACGGAACAATCTGTAAGATAATGAGGTCTTTCCTGATGTTGATTGGCAGGGAGGAAAAATCCTTATATTAGGCCCTCCTTAAGTCAGATTTTAGGCTGTTTATTTAAAATGTACATTTTGGTACCACTTTTGCTTGCTCTGAATAGATTTTACCTCCATTTTTTTTTTCCCCGTAGGATTCTATTGCCAAAGGATTGATGTGATGACTGCTCTGCCATCAGCAAATAACAAAACACCCCATTTAATTACTGTAAAAGACAGTCAACAGCTCATTGTTCAAACTGTTAGATCGAACATTGGGGAGTGCTCTGTTGGAAGAAAGCCCGGCGGGGACATTTCTCAGTGTCCTTGATTGGTTCTGACGTGCCAGCATGAGCGTCGACCAAACTCTGAAGACAGCTTCCAATAAATGTCCTTAAGTTCTGTATTCTCATTTCACGCTTCAAACAAGAGTGTGTGTACGAGAGTGGTAAATAAGTCAAAATGTCTGCAATCTCTCAAAGAGTTTCAATCGAGCTAATTGGTTGCTACATTATGAGGTCGGTATTAGGCGGGCAGGCGGAGGCAAAGAGATAAAAGCACACTCAGGAAGAGGGAAAAACTGGATGAAAAAGAGGTCACATGCGGTGAAAGGGAGTGACAGTGACATGCAGACAGCTTTGCGGAGAGTCTCGGGACAAGAAAGGAGAGAGAAGGAAGCAAATGGAGGGAGGAAATAAATATGCAAAAAGACAGAGACGCTCCTGGGGTAAAGAGAAGGAAGCAGTTGGAGATGAGCATGAGGCAAACTGGATTTCTTCATTTAATATTGATCTGCTATGCTCCAGTTATCATGCTCGAAAATCTATTCCTCACACACATACCTCTTTGAATTTTTTTCCTCACACTCATGCATCTGCATCCATCACAAGCAGTCCCGAAGGATAAGGTCAAGCTTTGCACCTTGGACAAAAAAGGAGTTTTCCTTCATCTGAGTTCCACAAAGTCACAACAAAACCTTTTATTCAAGTAGATGGTGCGCTTGCATTGACAGGTGAGTAATTTATTTTATTTTTTTTCCAAAAATGGAAGAGAGGCACCATTTTACCTTGTCCTTATGAAGCATCCTAAAACAAATTCAACATGCAGCATGTGTACTTCATGTTTGAGTTGTTATACACGATAAAGCACCCATTCTTCATGTTGTAGTACTACTCTCCATTTCTTGTGACATTTTAAAGCCTGAGTGTCATCCCAAAAACATTCTAAAATAGATATTGTAATGAAAAATACATATAATATTGGAGAACACGTCATCCATGCGCAAAGTTGCTGAAATGTCATTCGACATCCATGTGGTCGCCTTATTGGCTGCATCTCTTGCCCGTGACGTCACCCCGGACATTTGCCATTGAAAACACGCTGTGGCCCCTACTATGGGAGATGAACATGCCCCTTCTGACACAGAATCTCTTTTTGAAGAAGAGAACATCTCAGAACCGAGTGAAGTGACCGGGGCAATATCACCCTATTGTTTCGAGCCATATTTAAATGATATGCGGATCACGGCCAAACCACCTCCAAGTCCCAGGTCCCACGAAGCTCTCGTCTTTTGCACTGGTGCAATCCATTTTTCATGATGACCCGGGTTTCTTGGAAACTTATGAAGGGTAAATCCTCCCGAGTGTTCGAGCAATATCCAGCAATACAACCCGCCGGGATTTTGCCTAACATGAAGGAACAACAAGCTACATTCCTGCAGGTAAAACTAATACAAACAAACGAGTCCGCTTGCCCTGTACGTCACTTCCTGTTTCTTGTTGAAAACAAATCACTCGAGAGAATTTTCATGGCGGGAGTTAGAAAAAGCCATATTCATCAAAATCATGTTTTTATGTGGGTCCATATGGGCTGCCGTTTTTTCATTAATAATATACTAAAAGTCATCCATTTCATGACAGTGGCCCTTTAAAGTGTCCCCAAGCTTTTCAACACAAACTCATAAGACGTGAGAAACAAAAACAACACAAAAAAAATTAATTAAAGTTGTTTTTTTTAAACAACAGTAGTTAACAAATCATTCATCAAAAACTTTAATCACTCACAGTGCCACTTTAATTTCCTTCACTTACATTACAGTGCGTAATGTATGTAGACGTGCGAGTGGACGAGGCACGACGCATTTGACAGGACAATCAAATTAACCTCTCTGTTCTTGCCTCTCTTTTGTATCAACACCCAGAGGAGCGCAGCTGATTTATGTGCGTGAAAAACTGAGGAAAATGAGCAACGGGATCACGTTATTTGCCTTGCAAAGTCAGGCAGCAGCCAAGCGGACCATTTGTTGTGACGGTTGGGGAGTCTTTAAAGGTGCCCTTGACATTCTATTATGAATTTAAACATGGCAAACCAAACTTCTTCAGGGCATTGACCATGAAGTAAAGACATGGTCCGAACAAAGTCAGCCTTTGGATACCACTTGTGATTATTTGCTGGTAATTATTATTTGGTATTACCTGTGGTGACCCGTCAGAACCCTGGTCCCTGGTCTTTCTCGCAAGCCTTTTTTTCTTTTTGTGAAGAGGCTTGGACTCCAGAATCATTTCCTCCAGCTCAAATGTAGGATCACAGTTTAGTCGCCTTTTCTGCAAAAAGTCAGATATGAGTTTTTTTTTAATAAGAGAAGATGACCATTAGTGATTCACGGTGAAATTAAATATCTTTGAGTTTTTATCAGTGTGTTATGACGATGCAAACATGCTAAAGTGGAGTTCGAGAAGATACAGCCATATTAAAACAGGGGGCCCAGAATGCAATAATCACCCTCCTGAATCATTTTGTACTGCACTGTGTTTTTAGGCCACAAATATACTTCTTCACTTTTAGCACAATCAGCTTTAAAGGACTACACCTCCCTCTATTAGTTAGTTAAATCAAGGCTCCAGAGGAAAGTACTGTATTTTAAAGATGGCGTTGGTTGTCCCGAGTACAAAAAAAAAAAAAACAATAAGTGAGTCTTGAACAGATAAAGGCAGGTAGGTTCACAAAAAATATCCAGGAATATGCACGTGCACCACTACAGTGGTTACATTCTAAACTGTACTTTTGGTCGATTTTTATGTTCAACAATAACCAAAGAAAGACCCCTTAAAAATTGAGGACCAAAATTAAACAAATTCCTTACCCACTACAAAAAAAAAAAACTTACAATGGGGCCAAGGGGCATAATTAGGATATAGCAGCGCTGACTACCATTGCTGCCACCAACAGGACTGGAGTGGAACAGTCATATCTGTCATAAAATAATTTTTCCAGTCAAATGACACATTTCTGATTATTTGCCCAAGTTTCAGTTGTTAGCTTATAATAACTACGTACTTTGTTTTGAAGTGTCAACAAAGAGAGCGGGACACCATTAAATCTTATTCTGCCACTGAATATAAAATACTGGTGTCCATACCACAGGATTTAGGATTGTATTTTATGTTCCCATCAGCCATTGACTATAGCATTATTTATGCAGCAATGGCACAAGGAAGAGAGTGTCATATCACCAATGTGGAGCAAAATATAGTCAGGACAGAGGTGAATAGGTTCTGCTGTGACTAGAGTGAGCATTTTTTTCCCCAAGTACCACGCGATGTCAGTTGAATTGTCATGCTCACATTGGGAATAAACCCCGGAGGAATCTGTTTATTGAGCACAGTGTCCCAGCTGATGTCCGACATGTAGTCCAGATCCTGCAGCTCCGCCAGACAGGAAACGCGCTTCTGGACGTCTATGCACAGCAACTGCAGGATACAAAAACAAAAAAATCCAATTTAGGTGAAACTTAAAATAAAAAAAAAAAAAAAAAAAAAAGAAAATGTCTGCAGGGGATGCATGGCTCCACTGAGACATGAGCTGTCTGAGAATGAGGATATAGCTGCAAGATCCTGGGGGAGGGAGTTAAGGGTGCAGGATGGTAAGTGATGGTGGGAGCGGCCAAAGGAGACTCAAAGACAACAGCGTCCACACAGAAAGCAAATGATGATTGAGCAGACTTCTGCAGGTTGTGAACTGTGAAGGATAATGGCGAAATATATTGTGCGTGGAATTCCCCCCTTACATTGTCTTTACATCAGCGTCATGCGCACGCAAACACACACTTTCATTCTCATATGCGCAGTTGGAATGCCAATGAGGTGCAAGAAGTCAGCGGGGAGTTGCAAGAGGCTTAATGGAAAGAAGAGGAATGGACTCCAGACACTTCATTAAAAGAACTTTGTGGGCCTTTTGTCTTCGTACCTATCAGTTATCTGCTGAGCGCAGGTAAGTGATGTTTTGTGAGAGCGTAGGTCAAGTTAATGAGGAAACACAGAGACTGCTTCCATGACATTGTCTTCAACTCAAAATAGTTGGTCTTGTTTACACAAAAATTATATTCTTGAGCCTAAAGCATGTCTCAAAGTAGAAGTGTTTTCAAATTAACATTCATCTGTATAGTGATATTTTTATGCAAACCAATAAACAAAGTAACCACGGCAAACCATGTGACAAATTGTGACCATGCATGCACGAGTTTCAAAAGACAAAAACAAGTAAATCCCCAAATGGCGGCTAAATCAAGGATGTGTTTTAAAGGGGGACATATTGCAGAAAAGTGCCTTTTTCATTTTTTGTACAAATGGAGATGGGTCTCTGGAGTGGCTGCCCAAACATCAAGCAATTTCAAACTTCTCGTATAACCTCCCTCTAAATAAACCAACAAAATGTGGACTATCCAGTAATATGGGTGCATATATCCTTCCCCCCCAAAAAAATGCAACAATCGGTTATATCGAATGACCCCCCCCTCACCATTTGTCCATTCGATCAAGGCTCCACTGTAGAAGCGAATGTGAAAAGTTAACTGATTGTGTTATGCACAGTATATTATTGTATAGAAAGCAAACAATTCTGCATGCAAATGTGTCAGTTTAATGACATTTGTAGATTTCTGTGCAATGCCAATCAGCTACATTGAGTCTGGTATACCTTTCTCAGAAGAGACTTCATTTCTGAGGACCACACTGCTGGGAAGCTGAGGTGCACCTTGTGGAAGGTGTGAAGGATCTCATTGGCCGGGGTGCTGGACCTCATCACATACGGCCTCTGAAAACCGGCAAGGAGACGGAAGAACATCTTAAGAATGCTTGTATTCAACTGTCCACAGGAGTTTCTTTGACAAAGTAGCTGTCTTAAAACCAATCTACCACTTTCTGTCCACCCCCATGTTTCTCCCTCTGGTTCTGTTCATTTTCTACCTCCGTAAGGACAAATGATACAACATAGAAAGGTGCTAAACAACTCTATAAACACCAAGGAAATGGCTTTCTAATTGTTTTTTTTTTCCCTCTCCTTGCTGAGCCCCCCCAAACCTCCCACTAACTTTAACATCGTGAGTTTTCTCTTCTCTTTTTCGGTCTCAAGAACCCAATTTATCTCAAAAGATATTTGACAAGAAATACAGAATATTCAGATGGATAGATGGTTCTTATTAAGGCATTTTTCACTCATTCTTCCAACGACTGTGGGCTGGATGAGTGATACTCATTGGAAGAAATTTGTTTTTTGTAACTTACTAAATAATGTAGTAATGGAGTAAAAGATTTGTGAGAGCACATGTATTTGTTATGTTGACAGCACTGGCTCAAGAGCGGAGAGGTAGGCGGAGAGCATCACTAGTGACTACTTGATTTGAGGCCCCTTGACAGAAAAAATAACATTAGGAATTCAGGAATTCGTTAACAATTTTAATTCAATGTTAACATTTACCGAGGCACTGAAGAGCCAAAATTACATCCCAAATACTTGAATAACTTAGTATGGTAAATATGGCAGCTTTAATAAAAATCAGTGTCCGGCCTTATCGATGGCGGTAATTGTCCCTTGAGTTTGATCAATGTTCAAGACTTACGATGTCTTTTAGAAAACCTGCAGCCCAGAAGATTGTGTGGAAAATATTCTGCACCGTGTTTATTTCCATGACATTTTCAATTTAGGTGCTTTAGATGAGACCAGCAAAAGTAAAAATATAAACGCCATTTGAGGAAATCAATTCCAATTACATGGCTCTCAAAATAATCTTTGAATAAATTTCCACATGCTCCCACAGCCATCTGTCTCATGGCGTGACTAAAATGTTCAAGTATATTCACCAGTAAGGTCAGCCTAAATGGAAAATTCAATTACAGCTTTATTCCCTTCTGTTTTATGGAGACTGGCGTCTGGCCTAGCTCGCTTATACAGGCTTCCATATTTATTGTTCACTGCGATAATAGCTGGTGCCCGGTGATGATGCTGAGATAGCAATATTGAGTTTGTTACCTGCCCTCTGAGAAGCTCGTAAGATGTGATGCCCAATGACCACCAATCCACTGAGAAAGAGTAACCAGGATGGGAGCCTTCAAAGATCTGAAATAGCTCCGGAGCTGCAATGATAAAACAGACCAAAGTACAAATTACAAAATTTATCTTTTGTAATCCTGCTATATTGCAGATTTTTAAGGATTTATGAACATGTTGTGTGACAACATGGCAGGCAGCACTGCAATTGACTGGGGGACATGCAGTGTAAATGAATAAGGAGAACAAGAAGAAGAGCCAGAGAAAGCGCCAAACTAGTCCAGTTATACAATTCTTTCCAAAAAAACAGAGAGAACATATGCCTTTAAGTATTATTCTATGCTTTTTTTTTTTTTTTTTTACATGTGTTGCCTCTGTGTGTGAAAATAAGTTGTTTAAAGGGTTACAACTATCATAACAATCCTAATTCCTGTTAGCCTTATATAGTGTTTTGCAAGCCGAGGTTCTTAAATTTAGCTATTGAAATATACATTTGCACAATGTTTAATTCACTTTGCTTTATGTGTCTGTTTTACACTTAACCTTAACTGGGCATCACAACTTGACGTAAGCATGCTCATACTCTTATTTAGAGAACTGTGTGAGCAAGAGCGTTCAGTGTACGGGTTTCACTTTTTAAAAGGTGTGTATAAAATTTTCAAGATGTTTTCAAAGGTTTTAAGTGCATTTTGAAACTAGGATGTTTTACAACCTCTCGAAATGACAGCTTTTCTCCTATCGTTGGTGCATGTGGAACATATTGCTCACAATAAACGGGGGTTCAGTGTATATACAGTATAGTATACTTTCAGACCCATGTATGGTTTGGTCCCTGCAATAGACGTCGCCTTGAGGTCCTCTTTCACAATGGCTGCAATGTTGAAGTCTGTTAGATGGACATGACCTGTTGGAAAAAAAAAAAAGAGATTTCATGTAATACACTATATGTTTACAGGGAAGCTCTTATGAAGAACAGACATATTCTGTAGGTGGCAATGATGTGATCTCACCATTGTAATACTCAAGTTTTGTAACTCAAAACTTATTATTATTATACTTAATATTAGTTTTCCCATGGGAAAAAAATGCATATAGAACTTTTAAAAATGGGGTTGTAGATGTCATTATTATACAAAACAATGACGTTGCAATGAGGCTGAATTTGACACAAACAAATGAGTAAAAACCCAAATATTTCGAGGTTAAGTTGTACATGTTTCACGGCATCTGACGTCTTGGTTTCTGAATATTTGCTTCAATATCACTGTTTTTGTATTACTGTTATTTTTTTAATTCTAGTTTAACACAGTTTTTAGTACTGAGGACAGATTGAGTAGACCTTTGGCAAACTGACTTCAGTGTGATGACAGCTCAAGGTGAAAGTCAAGGTACAGAAGGACTGAAAAATCAAATTGAAGCAAACTTAATCATCCTTGTTCATATTTAATGATGCCTCGTGGGTCACACTTTCATCTTTCTCATCTTACATCTTTTGTTTTAAACCTTTGGATGTAAGGAGAGTTTTACAGCCTTGTCACAGTTGTCAGGCCAGAACCTGTATGTCTGAACAATGGTTTATCAGATTATCTCATGTAGCTGAGCAGGATTACCACAACAACTGTCGTTAGTTTGATCCTCTGGGTATTTATTCCATTTTCATATTCCCTCGCTCTACAAATGCCCACGGCTTTTACAAACAAGAAGTACAGTGAACAACGTGTACTATAAATATTCATAAATGAATTTGCTAATGGTCCCAGTATGGATTTACATTTCATTTGACTAGTGGTATGTGGGAACTTTAAATGTGCCATTCCATCATTTTATCAGCATCCCTCGGATAAACAGGTGGTGTAATAATTTCCCAGATAATCGCCTAAGCACATATTTGAGGTCTAAAAACTCTTTAAACTTTAAACTCTAGTGTTCCATTTAAAATCAAGGGCAGGGCTTTACATATCTACTCATGGATCTTTTTTCTGAGCTAATTCTGTGCAAAAAACAGAACTTGAACTTTGATGTTTTGAGCAATTTTCATACTTAATTGTAACGATGTGTCTTTTCTGATTTTCCTCCATGGGGAAGACGTGACGCATCTGAGAATTATCACAAACAGACAATTATATCTGAAGGACTTTCAGCGGCGTCGCTAATCGTGTAGTGGTGGAGTCGCCTGACTGCAGCGTGGGCTCAGTTCCCCTTCAGTGATTGTGCGAATGTGAGTGCAAGTGGTTGTATTGTGTCTATACTGTATGTGCCCTGCAGTTGACAGGTGACCAATTCAGGGTGTAGTCTGCCTTTTGCCCAAAGTAGCCGGGATAGGCTCCAGCACCCCGTGACCCTGAACAGGATTGTGGTATTGGCTGGATGGATGAATTCCAATTTAATACAAATTTTGGACTGTACCTTTTTATTTATGATGAATATCTGATACATTCCAGCTATAAAAAGGTGCTCACCGTGTTCATCCAGTAGTATGTTGTCAGGCTTGATGTCTCTGAAGTGAGAAACAACATTGATTAGATGTTTTTTTCCCCTTTACGCTTACCTATAAATCATGGTAAGGCAGAATTTGCATGTCATGTCTGTCCAAATATTCTGTCAAATATGTATAAATAAATATAAATATAAACATGACTTTGTTTACATGTCTACATGCAGAGATGGGATTTAAAAATTGAGGCATGAATGAGACCGCATCTTCAAATGATGTTTTTTTTTTTTTTTTTTTTTAAACTTCGACACGGTGGAACAACTGGTTAGATCGCTGGCCTCACAGTTCTGAGGACCGGGTTTCAAATCCTGAGCCTGCCTCTGTGGAGTTTGCATGTTCTCCCTGTGGCTGTGTGGGTTTTCTCCAGGCACTCCGGTTTCCTCCCACATCCCAAAAACATGCAACGTTAATTGGAGACACTAAATTGCCCGTAGGTGTGATTGTGAGTGCGACTGTTGTCTTCATGTGCCCCGCGATTGGCTGGCAACCAGTTTGGGGTGAACCCTAACTCCTGCCCGTTGACAGCTGGGATAGGCTCCAGCACTCCTGCAACCCTTGTGAGGATAAGTGGCAAAGAAAATGGATGGATGGATTTTGATAAATATATTGCTCTTATGTTTACTGTATATCAGCAAGGAAGATGACATTGAGATGCTCATGTCAACGTAAAGCTCACTTTCATGGAAGCAACCTCATTGTGCTTCCGCTCATTACAGTGAGCTGCCCAGCAGGAAGCTAGTGATATTTAGCATATCAAAGGCCACGTCGACCTGGGTTTTGTGCTTCTGCCCCAGTGGCTGACGTTAGCAGCGCGGTGCTGGGCTCACAGATGCCCTGGCAGATCAAGTGGTGCGTGTGCACAGGTGGGAGGGTGAGAAAGGTCAGTCATGTAAGCCTTAATTAGCTGACATTTGCCTCAGGGGCTTGGGAGAAGGAAGTGACAGAGAGACTGGATGTGTGTGTGTGTGTGTCTTCACGGTTGAAAGAGGCCAGGATGACATTGTCAAATAGCGTGACAATGAGGGACCCAGACAATGGCTGAGGATATCAGATAAAACTCTGAATTAGACATAAAGCAATAAGGTTATTATTGCCATTGATTCAAAATAGATAAATAAATGTCCAACAGCTGTGAATTAAATTTAACTGTTTTGTTTTTGCATGTTTGACTTAGACTATGCCTCCCAGAAACCAACAGTTGAGGTACTGGTTAAAGTATGTTGTGTAACAGAATTTTATATAAATGAATATCACAAAAAATATACGGAATCTGAACTAAGAAACTTCTGCACATTTATCTGAATGTGCAACAATTTATTGTATTTTAGTATTCACACCGGACAACATTTTTTCTCAGTTTGTGTTGTAGATTTTGCGTAAACCTGCAAACAAATAAAAAAAACAGTACAATACCACTAGTAGTGATAAAACAATAGGATATAGCTGGATTGACTGGGAATAAATAGAAAGATGAAGAGAGGAAAAAAGGAAAGGAATGTATAGAAGGTCATCGGAAATCGGTGCTGGCATAAAGAGCCCTTACAATTGATCAATTGCTCAATTAAGAGAATGAATCCGATGTTCAAACTCGTCTTGTTTGCGTGAAGTGAGAAGAAGTGCGTGGTTTACTTGCTGCAAGATGATCCGAGTTGCTTTTCTCTCACTTGACTGTTTCTACAAGCTATTAGCAGGATCTAATGACCTCATTACAGCCTGCTATCAGAGGAAGAGGCGTAACTGAAACCTATACCTGGTCATAAGATCCTGAGCTGATACCAGAGCTCACTGATGCTCCTGGGAACCACGGTTTGGGCATGCACGGGTCACGCAACCAACCACACAACGAAATGCGGCAGGACTTTCACACAAAGACACACCACAGAATCCCAGTTTGTACATTTCTTCATAATCTGGAAAGACTATAATACTTCGATTGAAGAATCACCTGTATATGTCTAGTCAAAATAATCTTTTGGGTCACTATCATGGTGACATGAAATGGTCATATGTGTAATAATCCAAATATTTACCATCCACTTCCCAAGAAAAAGATAGTACATTGTTGATCAAAAGACACGTTTTCCAGAATTTACAGTAGACGTTTGTCTTCCAATTAACTATAATTAAAGGAGAAGGAGTTTAGGGACCAGAGTGAAAATAAATAAATAAATAAAATTGTGAGTAAATGGCATAATGTTGAAAGATACGATCAAAGTCAGCAAAGGGGCGATTGTCGGAGATCTCTAAAGATTATCCAGAGTGATGATGCTCTGGTGTAGGTTGGTGATAAAAACGATTCTTGTTGCACAATCTGCTCAGAAAACCCTCATAGTTTTTCAAAATTGTTCAATATTTCCGATTGCAAATACGTGGTCAACACGGAGGTGGGGCAAGCAACAGACTTGGTGATAATGATGTGAAATGGAACAGTACAATGTTGTTCATGCGTGGGATCTCTCAAATTGGACAAACTGGTTGAGATATTAAAACTGGATATGCGTGTACACCAATTAAGGAGTTGAATCACAAATGTTCAATGTTACAGCATAACCAGTGAGCTACTGTCACAAAGGGAACAAGCTACATTATGTTTGTGCATTGTCATAGTGAATGGGTGAATGTGAGGCTTTGCCAATTTACCATGGAGGAGGGGCCTGTGAACACCAACGGAAAGCTCCAATCCATACAAACTGTGATGAGACTCACACTTGCCGTTTCTTTTTATGCTTAAAGCTAAGCAGACATGTGTGAGGATGGTGCAAGTGTACATACGAGAGTGTGTTTTCTCACATAGAGGGACATTCTGTGTGTGTGTTTATGACTGGGAGATGTTCATTCCTTATTCATTAACGCAAGCTGAGTGTGGATGCTGGATGATGTCAGGCTGACAAGTGTGGAGACGTTTGAGAATACTAAAAAGGTACCAAAATAAAAACTATGGCCAAAATGCACATCCCAATGACACAACTAGTCAGTCATATGAATAATGCTGATCCCGCTATTATGTCATCTGGATTCTTTTTTTTTTTTTTTTGTGCCACAGATAAGCCAGTTTTCCGCAATCAGCGATGCTTGGTAAACATTCTCAGGGCTCGAGTGCACTCAGGGAGCTTTTGCAATGCCTCAGTGTCTGCTTCTTTGGGTGCAACATTAAGGAGCTGACACCAGCTTTCACCTTCATCTGTATTTATGGAACATGAACATATAATATCCCACATTCTCCCTGTCTTTGCCCAAATGACAAATGAACATGCTGAAATGTAATACCTCACTTGAAGACACCACAAACGCGAGAATTAAAATGAACTGAATACGATGCTTCACATATGTAATGTTTTTTTTTCATTTTTATTTCACCTATGGTTCACTCGACTGCACTCGGTGGTTTTTGTAAAGATTAACATGCAAAATGTCTCATTTCTAACAAAAGCATAGCCTCACTGCTCCGTGGAGAAAAATGCAAATGTTACTCTGGCAAAGCAAAGAGGACTTGTATTCTTAAATATTCAAAAGATTCCCTTACTGCTAAGTCTTTAATGGGCAACAAAGCAGAGCACTTAGATTCAGTTCACTGCAGTCACTGACTTCTGAAAAATGTCTCTGGCATTTGACCTTCCGCTCATTCGAGCCTGACGATGGCATAACTCTTAGAAATTCAGCCAAAATACTGTTAGTATTATCAGTACTATAAGGCACACCCACAAGTTGGATATTTAGTTATTTTTTTTTATTTTTTAAAACAAGTGACCAAAAAAAATAGTCCTCTTAGGTCTTCCTTTCCACAGTGGCCTGATTGACAACATGCATGTTCCACCATTAAGAGGACTGCAGCAAACACCCAAAAATGCTCAACAGTGTTGCTAATGGGAGAAAAATAGATCTCCCTCTCCCACGTTTCCACTTGTTTGGAGGGAACAATCGAGTCCCTGCAGGTATCATTTAAGTGAGGCTCACTCAGTTGTTAACCAATTCCAACCATCTGAGTCCCAACTGTTGAAAACCCTTTCTAAAGTAAGTTGAAGTAGATCCACCTTTTCCGTCTATCTTTTTCTAGCTCGTAAAATGATGAAGAACAAAGGCCTATTCATTGACATTATGGAAATGATTGACTGGTCTAACCGGGTGCTTAAAGGTGGCATTATGCAATTATATCTCGATTTAAAAAAAAAAAAAAAACCCAATGCTGTACAGAACTTTTAAAAGCCTCTAAAATTAAGTGGGAAATAATGCCAAATGCTGTTCAAACATAAACCCCAATAAAGGCAGGATTAGGTTGGGAATTTGTAAAATATGTCAACAACAAGGCTTATTTAAGGAACCAAATTATTGGCAATTTTCGTCAATTTTTATAGCATTTGTACTAAATGGTAACAGCTGCTCTTGAAAACAGTACTCTGGCTATTTACAGATTGTCAGCAGTCAAATAAAAATGTAACTTAGCACAGATGTTTATTTTCATCAGATTTTATTTGAAGGCCAAATCGCATAGAACATCGCATAAACTTTATAGGCCATCTTTTAAGTTGCACATTAGAAGACAGATACACAGCAGTGATTTCTATGAGAAATTCAATCCCAAAAGCTTGCGCTAAAACCCATTCTCTATGTACCCAGTGGTACCAAGTCAGAGTGTCCACAAATTTCTCATTCAATTTCCATCGAAATGAGATGAGCGGCTCCTCTCATTTAAAATTAATGAATGCAGATTGAAGAGATGTTGATTCTATCACAGCATCAGCTGGCAAGTCTGTCCTTTCCGGCACTTAAATAGAAAACATATCAACATATAGGCTACTTAAGTTTGAATACCACTCAACCGACTGAATAAATTTGCAACTCAATACGCAGTCTTGTTTTATTTCTTTTCGGGCTGATGCTCAAGCCCACAGAAGAACATGCAATCTTGCTACTCATTAGTTGTGTGTCATTTTGTTTTTTTCTGTTCGTATTATCTCCTGTTAGTCATCAGGTGAAGGACGATACATGTTTGCTTCTTCTGGAGTACCGAACACAACATGGTCAACCTTTTTGTCCTAAAAAACTGGAACAATGTGCAACTCGGGCACTTAACATTGAAGCTTTTCATGGTAAAAATGAAAATAAAAATGCAGGACTGTGGCGATCAATGCGTGGGGACACTGAGGTTTTGTACAGCACCAAATGTCAGGGAGAATGCTGCATTGTATGGTTGGGATGTTATTTCAGTTTGGTTACAGTAAACAGTCAAAGTTCAGGCAGACAGCGCCAAGAAACAAACAATGACCTGGCAATGCAACTGCAATGTGAGTCACGAAATAAAAAAAAAGGTCAAAAAGGCAAGTAGATAGTGGTATATTGACTTTAAATTCATTCCCTTATCAAAAGTTTAAAGCTAATTGAAGGTTATTATGTTTACGTTTAAGTCAACCAACTAAGCTGATAAAAAGGGATTGGTGGAGTGAGCAGGTATGACGTCCTACACTGCCGCGTTCTCCTCATATGCAAATTGCAGAGGGTCAAGGGTGTTGTGGTGAATATAACGTACTGACCTTCTTAAATGTCCCTTTGCATCAGTTTTTGAATTTAAGTTTAAACTGGCCGATGTGTAATCAATGTAGGCCCATGAACAGTAGTTTTCATGTGTTGGATGTGAACCTTCAGGGAGCAGGCTAGTGACATCAGGAACTAGATCACTCCTTGCAGGGAGGTGTTTTTGTGATTTTCTGTTTGGATCGGTCAATAAACTGCCGGAATTGCATCACGTATGGCTTCCTAATACAAAACTTGAACTGCTCCATTTTTTTTTTTCTTTTACTTCACTCACCTGGCAGTGTAACTCAAGCACACTTGTAACTGCTTTCAGCTCTCAACAGAAGTAACAGTAAGTCAAGGTAGCGCTGTTACCATAATACAGTATTGTACATACACGTCACAAAGTGAATTCAATCTAACTGGAAAAGCCACTATTAGAAACAGATCCTGCAAAATTGTAGTGTCAGCGTTTTAACTACCTTAACATTTATTTGCCTTTGCCTTTAACATAGAACCCAGCGAAGGTACTGCCACAACTATGTGTTCTTTCAAATACTGACATGATATCATGTAATCAGATAAATAGATGTGGGAAGATAATGACTCCAGTTGCAAATGTGATACATAGAACATTTGTTATTTCAAATAAACAGGGTAGTAGGATTGCATGTTGAGTGTCATACTTGTCAACATGTCATGTCATGTCATGTCAACCCCTATACTGTCATGATACCATTCCTTCACATACGGTTCTCATGATATTATTTCCAAACGTGGAGTTTTTACAAACCAACACCCTTGGGGAAAAATGGTGGAAAAAAATGATAGCTTTAGAGGCTGCGTCAAAATGTCCTAAGACTCGTAGTTACGAAATGGAAATTTTTGTTCCTTAATACAAACGTTAAAAGATTTTCCAGCCAACATTACTCATTAACACCATTTGTATTAGATGCAACACTACAGATAAATACACATTATAAGGAAGGTATAGTTGTCTCTAGGAAGATTAAATAACTTTAAAAGGGAGGATTAATTGTCCTGAGAGTAGTGTCACTTAGTTGAGGATTTGAGGACTTTTTATTCCCCCAGTCGAGTTTGGCAGCAGCCGCCATGTGGTCTGCCCTGCTTAAAAAGCACTTAACCTGCAGTTTACAAATTAAATAAGCCTTTATCTTGCGCCTTTTATAGCAGCCACAGTATGCAGCCCAGGGATAACGGTTGTGTTGGATAGGACCTTTGCGTCAAGCTATTTTAACCTTTCTGCACATTGACTAAGCAGCCTTTTTATGACTAAATAAAACAGATGTGGACAGCCAAGAGTGGAAGCTCAGTTTTGGTCGAACATCCTCTCTGTAATGTTGGTTGACCTTATATTTGCTCCAAATTTTGAATAAAATGTTCCCATATATTTTCCAGATGTAAAAATAAGTTTAGGTGTTAATTGCATTTGTATTCTCATTTTCTAATTATTTATTGTTATATTGTACTAGACAGCTGGTAGGGAGGCAATTTTGGTCAAACAGAAATGAACAACTGGTGATGGATTCAGCATCACAGGTTCCACCGTAGCTCCATAAAACATAAGTGACTTCACAGAAATTTGCTTGTTGCCTTTTAAATGACGCTTGATACTATATATTGACACATCTCGGGAGCTGGTGGCGTGAAGGTCAGAAGTAGGACATCTACTACAGCAAGTGCAAGTGGAAGACTATTCTTATATGATACAAATAAAGTAACTCTCTAATAAATCGAAATGAGGAAATAGACATCCAACCTGTGTATGATGTGCTTGGAGCGCAGGTATCCCAGGGCCAAAGCCAACTCGCAGATATACAGTTTGACCGTGCTCTCCGAGAAATGGACATTCTGCTGCAGGTGATAACGCAGATCTCCTCCAAGGAGCAAGTCCACCACCATGAACATATCCTCCTCGTCCTGGAAGGAATACCTGCCGTAGAGGAAGATGGCGCAGAAATGATTAGTGACAAAGCAACGCAGCACTCCGGGACACACTGTAAGTAGTGGAATCTTGTCACATCCAACACCTATGGGTTTTAATTCATAGATTAATGTTTTTGTGACCAAATTAATAATTTTAGTTCAACTAATACATGCCCATCCTGTTTTTGGAGTGTGTTGGGGGCAGGAATTGAGGTGTTTCAGAGTGCTATACAAACATTTATAAAACATGGTGATCATGTTGCTGGAGGAACCTTCAGTGTAATCTATACATCAATTTTCTATAACAATTTCTGTACACTTCATTTGAACTGCAAATGACTTAAGACCCTATCCCAGCTGACTTTGGGTGGGAGACAGGATGCACCGGTCAATCTCAGGATACAAATATATAAATAACCACTCACACACATTCACACGTATAGACAAATAATTCTATTCCACCATGGTACTTTTTTCGTTATTGCTGTTTTTTTGTTTCGCACTGTAAATCCACATAGAAAGACATTGAAGGCAGAGGGTGGTTTTATGACTTGATACCCTTTACCTTGCAAAGCACTTTTTGGTGGTGATACTGTATATTCTTCTTAGATCATATGGCATACAGTACATCCTGTACACACATTTTCTTGTGCATGGGAATGCCAATACTCTCTACTCCAATCTTTTCTGCAGCATTCCTCCATCGCCCTTATTTGTGTGAAAGGCCATGTCAGGGTCATAATGCTACATGTTGTTATCCATTAATCACGAAACGCTACTCGAGAGAAAGCGAGTCATCCAAATCAGCATGCCGCACACTGCTTTCCTGCTCCAATGATTGCCATTCAAGCTTCCGACTGCGGCCAAATTGTCGTCTTCTGTATTAAAGATAAGATAGAAACATAGTGACATTCAGACATAACCTCACATTTAGATTGGTGATTTGTTTTGTTCTTTTTTTTAACACACAGAGTTGTGAAGGAGTTTCTGCTGCATGGGTGGTGATTGATTAGCTGACTCCAAATTGTTTGTTAGGGCTCAGATAATGCTGAAACCACTTAACATCTTATTGGCCTCACAGGGCAGAAAGGATATCTGCCAAGGTAGGAAAGAGGATACACGACCACACCATGAGAACAGAGTGCCTTGCAGGAAATTTCCAGCCTTTGACCAGGAAATACACATTGCCTCCACCGAAGTTGGAATTCCTATTTGTGAAATGGATAAATTTGACGATAATCATCATGAATGTGGAAATAAAGCTGTATTACAGCGTCAACATTTTGTGGTTACATACAAGTAACCAGCATTTGACTTTTCTTTGAAGATACCCGTGTATCACTACACTTTTTCTCTAAGCGGTATGTTAAGTGGATGCATGTATGACTTTATACATGATTTATAACCCAAAAAATATTATAGCACGATAGTATAACACATTTTCCCAACAAAAGCTGAGCTCAGATGTACCCTCATACTCCTTAAATTCCACACTTTTCAATTTCCCTTCATCCATCCATCCATCCATCCATCCATCCATCCATCCATCCATCCATCCATCCATCCATCCATTTTCTTAGCCACTTATCCTCACGAGGGTCGTGGAAGTGCTGAAGCCTATCCCAGTTGTCAATAGGCAGGAGGAGGGCTACACCGCGAATTGGTTTCCAGCCAATTGAAGGGAACATAGAGACAAACAGCCGCACTCACAATCACACTTAGGGGCAATTTAGAGTGTCCAATTAATGTTGCATGTTTTTGGGTTGTGGGAGGAAACCGGAGTGCCCGGAGAAAACCCATGCAGGCACGGGGAGAACATGCAAACTCCACATAGGCGGGTCTCGGATCGAACCCGGGAACTCTTTCCAGCTGAGCCACCGTGCCGCCAATTTCCCTCCAAAGATACGAAATTTTCATACTACGTCACTAACCTGCAGCTAATTTCAAGATGAGAAAATCTTAAAACTAAATATGCAAAGCACTGACAAAAATCTAATGGGGTTGTAGTACGTACTGTGAGCTTACTAAGGATGTTCCACTCTATTAATCACTTTAATAGCTTAATTATCTCTTTAAATCTGTCTTTCCACCGCTCCTTCACTGACACTCATGAACAGAGAGCAAATACCTTTTCACCCAGTTCGTCAAGGTTCTAATGAGTCTTGAGCTGACACATGTATTTAAGCAGACAAGTTAGGCATTCACTTGCTGGCTTGGCAGAGTAACCTTGTCTTTTATTCAGCTATTTGTGTCAAATGAAAAGGTATGTACTTTCCATTTTACTGCTATTACGATTAAGTAGAAGCCGTTCAGTGAATTGTGGGTTCTGGTTTGGAATCTCGGTCCGGGCTTCACAGATTTCTTCTGCGTCCTTCAAAAAACGGAACGTATGGTTAACTGAAGGCAAAATTGTCCAAAGGTGTGGATGGCTTTCTACGTGTGCCCCGCTGCTGGCTCAAGACCAGTCTAAGGGGTACTCTGTCTCTTGCCTGCCTGAAATTTAAATTGGGATAGGCTCTACATCACTGGACATCATAAGAAGGACCATGAATATCCACAACAGATGAATAGTTCATAAAGTTCTCTTTTTTGCTTGCCATTATGTATTTCTTTTCAAAAGTCCTTTCTGTCCAACAGCTCCCCCCAAAAATGTTTTTTCCCCACAATTTTCTACAATACTGCTTGGTTGAATAGAGCAGATGGAAAAATAATGGATGGGACAAAAGGAAGTACAAATACTTCATCTTCTTGGACATCCATTAGCAGCTTGTTGCTTTATTTTGCACAGAGCAACAGTCAGAATGGGGATAAGCACTCCTAGATGTCTTCGCGCGACCAAGGCATCTTTGGTAACATTTTCCTCCTCGAGCTGTCCCATTTTTTTCCCCTCTGTCTCGTTGTGTCTCTCCTCTCACACGTGTTTGTGGCCTCCAGGCAGCCAATCCTGAGGGAGGGCGTCCTGCATGAAGCTTTTAGAGAGACACAGGCACCGCAGGCCACTTCGATAATGGAAGTCTCACAGCAGTTCACTGGATAATGTCCTTACAAGGCAATCCTTCCCCACTTTTCAAATTTAATACAAATGCTGGGTATGGCCAAACAGTTTCACAAAAATACTGTCAATTCCTTGCAAAAGGAAGTCAGTCCTAGTACACAAGAATCTTGGAACTTAAGGAAGGAAACTTAGAATGTAAGCATAATTTTCAAGAGGAAAAACATTGTCTAAAACTCAGTACTTTTGAGACCATATCTTCAGTAGTTTTACTGTTAACATTTGGATAACTTAGAATAGCAATTACATGATGCATAGTCACACAGTCAAGCTAATACCTTAGTTTGACAACTCTATTTAGTTTTATTTGTTTCTTTGTCATAGATGTAGGTAAGAATAGGGATTAAAAACTGTTAACTTTGTGATGTAAATTTACTTTTTCTACAAAGACACATGTAGTCATGCCATTTTGCAAGACAGATAATGCAATATTCGCTTGGAGTATGACAGCAATTAATATTTGTTTTCCAGGTATAGATAATCAGCACAGACTGTAGCATATTCGGATTTCAGTCCAGAGACGTTTCCAGTACGAGTGTTTTAGTCCGACCTTCAAAAAATTCAATTCAGACTGAGGTGATCCCAGTAGTTTAGAAGTCGGACTCTATTTTTTCTAGTATCATGTTCTGGTAGATTAATTAAGTACACATCCAGAATATTAAACAAGAAATCTAATTTACTGAAGGGAAACAGCTGGCTGTCTACTCAAACTGATGTATTGGCTTCATGCTGTCAGACACTCCTAACCGCTAACACCTCCCACTGTCCGATGCCTACCGGACATCCAAAGAGGAATGCATAAATTTAAATAAAACAAATCCACATTACTTTAATAATAACAGCAATAACCTGCAAGGTTTTTTTTTTTCGTAACGGCAAAAGTGATGAGTACAGTTGAATTACACGTACTGCATAAAAATCCAATACATACAAACATATGGTTTATTTTCTGTAAAAAAAAAGTATATTTTTAATGCATTAAAGAATGTCCAATCTTTGAGGATATGTTTTCTCAAGTGTCATTGCTTTCAAGGCATTGCTTTTAAAAGAAAATGCTATTGGTGTTTTCTGAGGGTACAGGAGCATGAATAGAACATGACAAAGATTGTTACTCTGTAAAACACAGTTGAAAAAGACTACTGGTGGCCCTGAAGCAATTTAAGCTTTTCATTGTATACTGCGTCGTGTAATACGTGTGAAATGACTTTCTACAATAGCATGTATTTGTCATTGAGGTTAGCCTAAAAGAATGAACTGTATAAAAGCAATTTTAGGATTTGACAGAGCAAGAATAGGACCTTCAAAAAGGAGTGAAAAGGCACGAATGCTAGAACAATTCTCTTGTTGGCAATGTCAGCCTGGGAGCACGTACAATCCAAATGCCCACCAACGGCATGAACCATTTATATGTGAACCAAGACACAGGGTCCACCAGAACATCTTCAACTCTGGTCCTAATGGGTGCTCAGACTGAAAGGGGTCTTTACGTGACCAGGTAAAATTAGACGTGGCGCGTGCCGTAACTCTGATCGAGGGCAGGTGAGTCAGGGTTTTCGTATTTTGGCAGACACGTGCAGCCAGTGTATTTAAATAAGGTTGTTCTGCACTGCTGTGGGAGTTAACACAGCCAACTTCAGTCACCACCAATCATAGCAACTCTGGAAGAGCAATGTGTGGGTGAATGGATCACAGTCTCAGGTTTTGGCTACTGTGGCAAAGACAACTTGATTAAATACAGTATGAGCTGGTTGAAGTGTTAGCATCTATCCCGCAAATGTTAATGATCACATTTTCAAGCTGCCCTTTTTTCCAAAAAATTATAATGCTATTGTTGTCAAAACAAACACTGAGACAAGTTTATCTTCAAAGGCCACGGAATAAAGGAACTGTTGTCATAAACTTCCTGCCAAAACAGTCTTTCCAGTGGACAGAGTATTCATAAATTGAATTCTCCTAATTTATTAAATTTTGTAGGTCTCTCTTTAGGACACTAAACCTTAACATTAAGGAACAATCATTTACTTTGTAATCCAACAATAAGACACTAGGAGAGTTGAATCATGGAGAAAAAGAATAAACATTCTTTTTCAGAGATGCTAAAAAGAGATCAAATCAATTTTCCTACAAATAGAGGCCTTGGTCCAGTTCATTTGCCTACAGCTAATGTCTCAGTTTTTAACCTTGAATGCTAAACTCGGGACAAACATGCCAACTCAACACAACCGAGAGAGTGGGCGAGCTGGCAAGCCGCTGACCCAAGCATCTCTCCAGAGGAAACCACCCCTCCCGGGGGGGGAATTTCCACTGCCAAAAGCATTCACTTCCAGACTCCTCCACCCTACGTAATGTTCGATGCAGCATCCCAGAAAACATGCGCTGTCATTGTTTGTCAGATAAGTCAGTGCATTGCTCGCGTCTGCAGCCTCCTTGATACTCGGCTGTCCTTTTCTATCCCATCTTTTTTTTTGCTATCCCTCCATCCTAAATTGTTTATGGCTGTGAAATTTGTGAGTTTTTCTCTCACAGTAGTCTTTCTGCCAGGCTACTGCAATGTTTTTGAAAGATATGAAGTAATATAAGGGCTGTTTGTTCCTAGGGATCCAATCCAAAGGAGCAATAAATAAAAACAAAGTGTGCACCTTTGATACAAATAGACTGAAAGGAAGTGAGGAGGGAATTCATTTTTTTTCAGCGATGTCAGTTCTTCTCTCTTCTTAATCTCTGCTTGATGGAACTGGGTAGCAGAAAAGGTGTGCCTATCGTTAATAAATGAGGCCTCACATATGAAGCTGTGATTCTAGGTGCTCAATACTGTTTAAAATTATGAAAAAATTACAAATTAAGTTGCTTAAAAGTAGTTGATGACTCATCTTGATTATGAGTAAGCCTATGTGTCATTAGATTCCCCAAATGCAGCGAGGCAAATGGGATGCAAAAAAATTGAAGCTCGAGATGAGCACGCAAACTACATTTTTCCTTTTAACTACTTCTACTATGATGTGCACAGGGGATTGTGGGTGTTCATGACTCATTGCTAAACAGATTGAACAGCCTTTTAATGGGTCATTTTCCCTTTAGCCTGTATTTCATTGGAATGATGGACAGTGTACGAGGACAATGCCTTGTGGAAACATTCAAATGGTTGCTGTGGTCATGAGGGGAAGCACTGAAAGTGGAGATCAATGACAGCGCTTCAGAGGTTTTCACAAAAGGGATTTTCTTCCAATATATATTTCTGTGAGTGTACTGTATTGCAATTGCTATTTCATCCACATGAAACTTGAGGGACAGACTAAAGACTCATTGAGGAACAAAAAAAAAAAACCCTAGCGGAAAAATGGGTGGCTTTACCAGATGTTCACCAGGAAAGGATGCTCCAGGTTCTGCATGATCTGCAGCTCCTTCAATACGTTCCTCACTTCGTTACGCTCCACACATTTCAGCTTGTTCATGTATTTCATGGCGTACATCTTCTTAGTGTCTTTCTTCTGCACAATGCACACCTGAGGAGAGCAGAACTCTTTCAATGCAAACTCTTCAGCTACAGATAATGATGATGATGAAGAAGAAATTACCTCACTGCCAAATCCAGATTTATGCATTCGAATGGAAGTTTGGAACTCAGCACGCAGTGAATCCTGCTCTAATATACAGCACTTTTAACTTGATGGAATGTGCCCTGTTTCCACTAAAGAATATAGTTGGGTTTAGTGAACTGCGTTAACTGTATTTTTGGTGTTTTTGTAGAAAAATTGTAGAAATAATTATGTAGCCTCTACCATCCCACTTTTCAGTATTGGTTAACCAGTGGAAGGAGCATGGTACAGTTTTGCTTGTATAGGATAGAGTGACAAATATAACTTTTTGCTGATTGATCAACAGAATTATTGATTTCACTTTAAAAAACGAATGGATCAATGGACAAAACGTTGACAGTGCGGTACCGAGTTGGGAGAATTTAATATGAGCATTTCTCTCCCAGGGTGGAATTAAAAAGCCACATAGCATGGGAAAGGAAGGAATTCCTCAGTCTGTCAGTGGAGCAAGGCAGAAATATCAGCCTGTCACTAAATTTGCGCCTATGCCTGGAGATGGTATTGTGCAGTGGATGCACCATGACGGACAGAAGCTTGTTGGGTATGATCCTTTCTGCCACAGCTGCCATGATGTCCAACTCTGTGTCCACAAGAGCGTCACCTTGCTCCTCAGTTTATCCAGTCGAGAAGTGTCCCTTTTCTTGATACACAACTTCAACTAATGCATGAGAGTTCTTACCACGACTGACTGCTTGAACACCTGCAGAATTGTTTGGCAGATATTTATGGAAGCCAGTCTTCTGATAAAGTACACACGTCTTTATCCTTTCCTGTATGGAGCCCCAGTCTAGGCAGTCCAATACAGCCCCAGGTATTTGTTCCCATTTATACAAACCAATCAGGTTAAGGTCTCTGCGTCCTACATTTACCATAATTTCTCTAGTCTTGCTTGAGGTAAGGTGCAAGTGTTTGGAGTAACATCACGTGTAAACCCCTCAATCACTGTGTGTACTCCTACCTGATATAACCCACAATCACCAAATTGTACTTCATATCCGAGGTATAGAACAGGCCATTTGGGAGGACCCAGTGGTGCTCAATGTCATACCTGCACTCCCCCAGCCTTACATACTAGGGTCTGCCTGTCAGATAGTCAGTAATTCATGCCACAATGTGTGAAATAACACCCATCTCTGCCAGTTTGTCTGGGAGTAGCGGAGGCTGGTTAGTATTGAAGGAACTGGAGGAGTCTAAAAATGCCATCCTCACAACACCGCTGCCTCTGTCCAAGTGAAAAAGGGATTGTCGGAGTGAGCAGGTATGACCTCCTAAACTGCTACGTTCTTCTGATATGCGAACTGCAGAGGGTCAAAGGCATTTTGGGGAAAAAGCAGCCGTTCCATTGTCTTCATCACTTGTTCGGTAGGTAGGTAGGCCCAAACAGCCTGAAGTCATAAAGATCACCAGAAAGTTTTTTTTTTTTTTTTTTTTTTTTTAAGGAATCGTGACGATGCAGGACCCTCCCTTGTCCCAGGTTAAATTTGAAGAGGTTCACACAGCTTCGGCATGCAGGCTTTCATCCCTTTCAAGGGAAATTCCATCAGGCCCTGCTGCTTTGTCGGATCGAAGCCTCCTCAGCTGTCCACGAACCGGGCTATTATTTCGATCTGCGGGAGGGTTTGAGTGGGATGTTCTCCTCTGTACTGTCTTGTGAGAAATGGGAGGGGTACTGTATTCAGAATTGCCAATGAGCTTATACTGCTGGTTTGCGCTCCCCAAATCCCCTTAAGTGGTATCATGACTTTCAGAACTTCAGCCGCCGATTGTCTTCATTTTGTCCTATACCAACTTCATGCTGATTTTCTGCAGCTTCTGCTCCAACATACTTTACTTTTCCTTTACCTACCCGAACTGAACTTTAAATTTGAAATTCTACTGCTCATGCTTGAGCTCAAGCGAGACCACCATCTCCGAAGGCCATAATCTTCTGGTTGAGAAGACCTTTGAAGCCACTCTCCATCCAGGGCTTTGTTTGCAAAGGAGTGTAAGATTGTTACACAAACAACAATTTCTATAAAGAAGATGATGTATTCAAAGTAGTGCAATCCGCCACCTTTTCCACCTTTTAATAGTGGGACACCTGCTGTGCATCCCAGTGTTGTTCCAAAGTAGTCTTCCAGAGCCTGCGCTAATTCCACAGGCCACTTCCTCAATGATGGTTATTTTTCTTCCTGTCGTTGTGTAGTGAGGCATCAGCAGGATGAGGTTTCGATCTACTTTTCCCAGTACAGGCAGTGAAATTGACGAAGATTTGCAATACTTCGCCACACTTGCATCATAATACAATATAACCCTAAAAATAAATTAAAGGGGAACTTATTTGGTAAGGCTTGAATTGGAAATCCATTAAAGATGCAGCCCATCAGGGCGCTTACCGTCTTTTGACGGAGACGATATGTGCAACGGAGACGTGTGGCTGTGCTACAAGCGTCAATAAGCCAGTGATTACTGCTATCTGCTATCTAAGAGTCTTCTGTGGAGCAGCTGGCGTAGTTAATCAGCCAAACCCTGATCACATCACTCTCCTCATTGAACAGCTTGCCATGTATCGTGATTATATTGCTTATCTGCCGTCAGACAGAATATCAATGCTGTGTACAGTTGGCCTATGTACGCACATTGTTATAATTCATCGGATGCAGTGAAAAAGCTGACATGACTCATTATCCTGTGCTATCTGGGTCCTGTCGATGAGACGGCCTTCAACAAATGTATTTTTTCTAGACTACTGTACAGAACACTGGTCTGGTGGTGATAATTTTTTTTATGAATTAAATATTTTTAACATTTTTTTAGTTTTAGCATGGCTGGCGAATTGTATGACTGTAAGAAAAAAATTAACTCTCGAACTAAAAGTGCAAACAAATCCAGAAAACATAAAGAGCAACGTGGGTTTTCTTCACACTTTTCCGATGCCAATGTATTTATCTTTTTTTCCCCAAGTCTATTTAAAATGTTTGCCTACGAATGAAGAAAATAATGCAAACCTATGAAAAACAGACTATAGTTTGGACTGTTCCAGGCCACTGCTTGTAGACACTCCACTGCATCAAATGGTCAAAATCACACAGTATTATTGAGAATACTGTATCACGAGTTGTATCATAATGGTATTATTATAGCAACTGCGTTTTTTTAATCAGCTTTTTAAGTTTTCAAATTACATACTTTTTAAACTTATTTCAGTGGTTAACTGCTTATAACACTTAATGCCAATTAAGAATGTTAAATTGTAAATGTTATATCCAGAAAATATGCAAAAAAAATTGTCTTACCTTTCCAAAGCTTCCTTTTCCTATTGCTCTGAGGATCTGGAAATGGTCAAAATTGACTGAAACGAAAGACAAGAACGACTGGAGTTAAATTGATGTTATCGGAATGAAAGTGTGCTTTTTAATAACATGGAATTAACTGAAAACATGTTTTAATAAAACCTACTCTGCCTCACACACACACACACACACACACACACACACACACACACACACACCACACACACACACACAACTCTCATCATTTAACCAGCAGCAAGCACTGCCATTTGAAACTGAATGGGCTGTTTGGTCCTGGTTACCATGACAACAAAAGGGAAGACCTTTTCCTCTCTGTGGAACCTCTGAGGACTGAGTAGCTGCTGGACAATTGACGTACTCATATGACCATTCACTACATCGATGTACACATGCATATAGAACTACACTTACACACAGTGTAGATTACACACACGTTTATTAGATTTGACAGATAATATTTCGCTTCGCTAGCCACATATCACACTCTCCTTTTGTCCCGATATGTGTTGGACTGAGTACTCAACTTACTTTGACAGGAACCACAAGTACCTTGACATGTGCGCACACACGCACACATACATACACACACACAATGCATAAACAGTACCATTTCCCCACTGAGCAACTTGGCGATGTTTTCTTTGATGGCTTTTCCCAAGACACAGCGAGGCTTGTGTCTACGAGTGGACATATGGAGCATTACAATATTCCGGCTGGCAATTTAACAAGCGATATTAAATGATGGACACCTGAGTAACGCAGCGTAAAATTATTGAACTCCGTAAACGGGTGTAACTGATGCAGTGTTAGCCACGTTGAGTGTGGAAGTTAGGAGCTCTATTGCTTAGCAGTTTGAGTTTGACTGACGCATGAAATCTCAGAGCTTCATGGTCTCGTCTGCAAATGACTGACGGTTATGAACCAACTAAAAACATATTTCTGTGCATGTGATCTCCATTATTATAGATGTTTGTTGTCCATTTTGTTGGTGCTTTAGATGACGTCCCACACCCTCAAAATTTGAGATTGACAAAACGTTTTTCTTAACTGTATGGAATTTTTAAACCACCTAGAAAACTGTCAAAACACAAAGTACTTCGTTGTAATGGAATATTTTAACGGAGCATCTGAAAAATGTGTTCACCTATTCATCCATCTTCTACCGCAACCTGATTTCACCTATGAGTCTACCTATTATATACCAGATTTTTTTTTTAAAATGTCCATGTTGGGGACATTAAGGATTCTAAATTGTTAATAGGAGTGAATATTAAGTGTGAATTATTTTTATTTTGGCGGCACAGTGGATCAGCTGGTAAAGCGTTGGCCTCACAGTTCTTAGGACCCGGGTTCGATCCCAGCCCCGCCTGTGTGGAGTTTGCATGTTCTCCCCGTGTCTGCGTGAGTTTTCTCTGGGCACTCCGGTTTACTGTCACATCCCGAAAACATGCAACATCAATTGGACACTCTAAATTGCCCCGAAATGTGAGTGTGAGTGCGGCTGTATGTCTCAATGTGCCCTCCGATTGGCTGTCAACCAGATTAAGGTGTACCCCGCCTCCTGCCCGTTGACAGCTGGGATAGGCTCCAGCACTCCCCGCGACCCTCGTGAGGATAAGCAGCAAAGAATATGGATGGATGGATTTTTTTTTGTCAATATGTGCTCTGCTATCGTCTGGCAACCAGTATCGGTGCCTTGCTTTTTGACAAGGGTCGACCAGAATTGGCTCGAGCTCTATCATGACATTAATGGGGACACCTAGGATAGAAAACGGATTGCCAAGCCAGAGAGAGGCATACAGTTAAACTCATATGTTGAGTTTAGGCATAAAACATTGAGAAAAAAAGGTTTGAGGATGGTACAATCATGAAAAATGCACCGTCGTTTCATTTGTTATTATTCACATGGTACAATTCTGAAGAAATGCAATCTTTTGGACCACTTTAAAGGTTACTGGTAACATCTTGGCTAAACTTAACTTTAAAGTAAAAGTCTGAATGGCTGACCAGAAAGTATTAAATGCTTTTCTATTTGAACCCAATACAACACCAAACATGAATCCTTTCATTGCTGCTCTAACATCTGCAACAGAGCCCACGGGCTCATGTCTCGGCGCAAGGTGAATAAAGCATGATCAGCAGTAAACAGGCGTTTTAAGCACAGTCGCCTGGTTACACGGAGTGGAAAATGTAGCGCAAAGGGGATACACGAATAATCCTCAAAGGGGACTAACAACATGCCCTAGCAGGATTCACGCACACTCTTCTGTTTTGATCAATTAATAAGGTTCAGCGACAGCCATGCAACACCCAATTGATTCTGCCCTGACGCAAGCGAGTAAAACTTTCTCTGGATGGATCTTCACAAGATGCGATCAGAAAAAGAAAAATCTGACCTCTTGAGGCAGTATGATTTTGGACTAAAACTGAAAATTAAGCTTGAATTTCTACTTCACATTTCTGCAGTTTTTTAGTTTGACAATGTTTTTTCTCAGTAAACACAAGAGCCATTAAAAGTTGAATTTCGACCAAAGGAAAAAAAAGCATGCATCGAAAAGAATCAAACTTGAAGGACCGGTATCTTGCATGATGTTACTAAAGTTAACGTAAACCTCCAGCATAACTCACGAAACCGCAGTTCAGTGCACAAAATGATTATGGTATCATTGTTTTCTTTTTGCAACATTTAATGGGTTTTAATAGGCACAATTGGGCTCAAAGGACTCCCAGTAATGTCCCAAAACCTTACATTTTAATATTTTACTTATTTTTACACTTGTGTCACAGTTATGAATGTTTAGAAATCAGATGTGTGACCAACATCTCAGGTGGGCCATTAAATGTTTCATTAAAGTTAAGTGTGTTATTCTTTCAATATCATCCACATCCAACGATATGCTATTGCAAATATTGAAGGTCTGACATCTACGACTTTTTGTTTTCTGATCAATCAAGGAAGTATTACTCCTCCAGTGGAAACAAAAGCCATTCCATGCTTAACAGTGTGTTGAACGATAAAGTACAAAGTCAAGAAACTCCCTTCTGCTTACGTCGAGCTCCAAAAGCTAGCTCTGCCTGCTTCTGACGTGAGCCCAGGGGATTACTTCCTTCTCAGCGCGAGGGGCTTTTCGTCTAATTCAAAATGACACGTCTGCCTTAAGCACAGCCGAGTTGGAAGTGCCCCTCGCTGTGTCAGAGGGGGCCTATTAACCTCAAGAGCGCACAGTAAGACTTGGATATGACTGACATTTTACCAAACAAAATGTTGGATGACTAAGCAGAGGTATGGTTCACCATGATTAATAAATTCCTCCTTTCATAAAGTCGCATCCAGTGAAAGGGCTCCACTTTCATTAGTGAGTGTAATGCAAGGTGAAGAGTGTGTGTATGTGTGTACTGTTAACTTATATGTGTTGTGACAGAAACAAAGATGGTCATTGTATTTCTTCATTTGTACCATAAAATCATCTCTGTAGTAAATAAAAGAAACATTTCACATTCAAATGCCAGATCCATTATTTACAAACCTATTTCTGATTAAATCAACATGTAAGACTGACTTAACTTGCACTGCTTGGGATGTGTCCACACACTTGGATCAATAAATTCAAATTCGTGTATATTCTTACTGTTTGCAAATAGTAATAGTAATAGACTTTCTCTCCAAATGCCAGACCTTTGTTCAGCTGTAATTCTTCCTTAAGAACAAAGATCCCCACACAATGTATTTTTTTTTTTAGAATTTGATATTTTACATGTAATACAAAAAAATAGCTGAACTGTGAAATGAAAAATAAATCAACTTGTCTTATAATTCGTATAAGGTTATTTTGAGTATTTTGCAGAGCGTCTGTAGATGTTCCTGCTATCTGTCTGTCCAGGGGTAAAGTGCTGTTGGACTCTGAGAAATGGGTCTGAAATGTTTGAGTATTGGTGTCACAAACCACAAAACAGTACACAGGTTTTCTGTTTTCAATGTGATCACCCTGGAGTACATAACTGCGACCTGCATGCATTGACCTCATCCACACATGGTTTTATGCACGTATCCACGGTTTCAGGTTGTTAAGCAATAAGTGAGTGATAATGAGAACAATGAGGCCAGACTTGTTCAGGAAGAGTCATTGCTGGTGATGAGTCATAAGTATTCCATACGATTGGAAGACCAAATGTCAAAGCCTTGAGTGGAAAAGTCCAACATTGCCAAGCCCAAAGAAAGCAAGTCAGTCAAAATCCAAAAATCAAAGCCATGTTGATCGCTTACTTTATATTGAGGCATTCGTCCTCTACGAGTTATCGCTAAAGGGCCGACAATCAACCACCGTATCAACAAATACATCCTGCAGCATTTGTTATCGTTCTGGGTGTAAGAATAGGTGAGAGTTGTGGCAGGACAACTCACGAGTGCTTCTCCATGACAACCCACCTGCTCATGATGCCCTCAGCATCCAACAGCTTCGTGCCAAGAAAAACGTCGCCCTGCTGTAGCAACATCCTTACTCACGCGACCTGGCTCTGCGTGATTTTTTTTTTCTCCCTCTTTCCCAAGACCACCAGAATCATCAAGCGGACCCATTTTAAAGATGGTGGCGGTATCAAGATGGCCATAATGATGGAGCTGCAAGAGGGTCCAGTAAGATCTATTCCACAAGAGTAAGACAAGAATGCGTGGCAGAGAAGTTTGGGAAATTGCCTTTCCAGGATTCTTTCAAAGGAGACATTTTGAGCCTGTATTTTGGATTTCAAATGCAAGCCTAATTTTTAATGAAGTTGGGACATTGTGTTAAAGATGAAAACAATACAAGAATTTTGAAATCATGTTTAACTTATATTTAATGAATTACACCAAAAAGGCAAGATAGTTAATATTCCAACTGTTACTTTATTGTTTTTAGAGTATAATCATTTAGATTTTTGTGGCTGCAACACATTCCAAAAAAGATGGTGAAGCGTCATATTTACCACTATGTGACGTCACCTTTTTTTCCAAACAACATTCAATAAACGTTGAGGAACAGAGGACACTAGTTGTTTAAGCTTCGTAGGTGGAATTGTTTCCCCATTCTTGCTTGATCCACAGCTTCAGCCGTTCAACAGTGTGAGGTCTCGGTTGTCATATTTTATGCTTCATAATGAGAATTTTCATAGGGAGACGGGTCTGGACTGCATGGAGTCTAGTACCCTGCACTCTTTTACTACAAAGCCACACTGTTGTAACATGTGCAGAATGTGGTTTGGCATTGTCTTGCTGAAATAAAACAGGGTGTTATTTAAAAAAAAAAAAAAAAAAAGACATTGCTTGGATGGCAGCATATTTCTCCAAACCTGTAAGCACCTTTAAGCATTAATGGTGCCTTCATAGATGTGTAAATTACCCATCCCACTGACACGAATACAGCCCCATAATCATTAGATGCTGGCTTTTGAACTTAACATCCATAAGAGTACAGATGATTATTTTGCTCTTTCAAGGGGAGGAACAAAATCAACAATTTCCAAAAACATTTTGAACTGTGAAGTCTTTCGACCACAGAGCACTTTTCCACATTACATCAGTCTAACTTGGGAGAACCCGGGCCCAGAGAAGCTGGCAGCCTTTCTGGGTGTTGTTCAATGGTTTTTGCTTTGCATAATAGAATTTTAAGTTGCACCTACAGGTGTAGCACTAAACTGTATTTAGTAACATTGGTTTTCTGAAGTGTTCCTGAGCCCATGTGGTGATATCCTTTACACATTTATGTCGGTTTTTGATTAAATGCCAGCTGAGGGATCGAAGGTCATGGGCATTCAATGTTGATTTTCGGCCTGGCCGCTTATATGTAGTAATTTCTCCAGAATCTTTGAAACTTTTGATATCATGGACCTTAGATGAGGAAGTCACTAAATTTCTTGCAGTTCATCCATCTTTGGTTGTGAATGACTCAGCAATTCAGTGGATCTCCTTTTCTTCCCAATCATTGCACCCACCTTTAACCAATTAGCATGTTCACCTGTGGGATGTCCCAAACAAGGGTTTGATAAGCATTGGTCAACTTTCTCAAGTCTTTTTACCAGCCAATAAATCCCAAGTTAATGATTATTTGCTATAAACAATACAATTTATGAGTGAGAACTTTAGATATCTTGTCTTTTTAGTGTATTCATTTAATATGGGTATAACGTGATTTGCAAAATTGTATTCTGTTTTTTTTTCATGTTTAACACTATGTCCCAACTTCATTGGAATTGGGTTTGTACAGTTACATTTTTATGACCACAAGATTATTAGATCAAGATTTCATGATACAAGTCCTGGGAACCCGTCAGACAGCCTAATGAGCAAGACGGGAGACACCACCATGTGATATGACAAGGAATATGAATTCAAATAGTCATCTATATTAATCCAAACTCAAGGTCATGTGTGATTACTCATAAATGAATGAATGAAAATGAATCAGAAACTAATAGTTTAATAATTCTGTAGCGGTCCTCTTAACACTTAAAAGTACCACTGTATAAACTGACTGGATAAACTGACTTAACTGGAGGACTGATTGTCAGTTAATCTTAGGGCAAATATAGACTAGACAAACAACTTTTACCTACAATTAAGAGACTTCAATTAGGCTAACATGCATGTTTATGAAATGTAGGATGAAGGTTAAGTAACTTGAGACACCCATGCAAGCATGGGAAACGTGCAAATTGCTGACTGCAAAGCATCGGTGCGAACCACTCATCCACCATGCTGCCCTCTAGTGAATTTAAATATCAGAAAACACTATGCTACTTTTACTGTCCATGCATGAAGAAGCCGTGCTGTGCATTACTGAAGCCATATGGTTTAATAGTCTTTTTTTTTCTTGAAATGGAGCAGCAGACTCAGATTAAAAAGTTGAATTTAAAGAAAGCTGACTTTTTCTTTGCTCTTGACATTTCACATTTAACCACTTTCAGTTATTTCAAGACCAGAAAGCCCCAAAGAAGCCTTTTCTATGTACAAGATGAAAAGTGTTCTACATCAAAGTCCAGTTCAGTTCATCCTTTGAGGATCACAGCATAACTCCTAATTTAAAAAAAAAAAAAAAAAGATTTGAGCCACACAAGTTGACTGAAGATGTTTTTGGGATCTTCAAAGTTGACACTCACCCTCATCGGTGTCACCCATGACGGGAGACTTGCTGGACTGTCCAAGCCCCATGGCGACTACTCAGCCAGCCTCTGGTTCAGCTCCCGTCGCTCAACTCAGCATCCAAAGGCGCAATGCACTCATAGCCTGGTCAGCAATACTCCCCCTCACACATACACTAGGCTAAATTTCCAGACCTTCACACATGCATGCAACCCCGCATCTTTCTGGGAAGGTTGAGCATTATACTACAGCTGTTCGGAGTCATGCAAACACATTCAAGCCCCCTTCAAGAGTTGCTGTCCTGTCTTTACAAATGTCTGGATGAGCGGCACGGAGGGATGTCTCTGGTAGGCCCAGGAGAAGACTGGTTGATGTGGTTGTGACCCTCTGGTGACTGAGTGTCTAACCTGTGTGGGAAGAAGGAAAACATGACACCGTCAGTGGAGGAGGAGGAGAGGGTGTGGCTCGAGTAGCAGAGAGGGAGGAAAGGGATCAAGAATCAGGGTGTTTTGCAAAAACAAAGTGTCTCAGTATTGAGCAGTTGTTCAATTCTGGCAGTGAATAAGCAAACTTGTCTCACAGGTGTTCATACAACATGTGGTTTCTGGAGTGCCAGATCTTACGCAGCCTGCCTAACTAGTTGGTGAAAAATGCAACTGCACAAGGTGCAGTCGACAATTGTGAAAACCCCTTGGTCGAAGTTTTCAACTCCAATACAACGTTTGCTACATCTTTTTGTGACCCTGAAAGATGACATAAAATTATATAGTCAGGGGAAAAACAGCTATACAGCGAGCCCATGGAACTCTAAAGCTCTATATCTTTTTTTCAAGAGGCCATGTATGTCACCATTATCATCATAAATATGTATAACCATACAACTTTTTCCATTGTCAAAGTCAATGAGATCCATTCAGTTTGCTTTAAATACTACATTGACTAGAAAAATATCACTTGCTGCCAAACGTATGCCTTTCCGGGGCTGTTGCGGTGAGAAAGTGTGAATCCTGAATTCTCGAGAAACAGAATATCAGCTAAGATTTTGATCAACACCGATTTAGAAAATGTAAAAAAAAAAAAACAAATTTAGATTGAATTTCATCAATCAATTTGTCATGAACTTATCTCACTAGTGTTTTTTTTTCTTTTTCTTTTGCCATTTGTGTGTATACTATTCTTTCCCCATGTATGTACAACTCTCTATAAGTATACATCGAAACGATCCATCCATTCATGTTCTATATCGCTCATGTGGTTTTCAGAGTCAAGGGGGAGCTGGAACTGATCCTGTCTAATTCAGGAGGCAAATCTCACTACACACTGGACTCTAGGGACTCAAAACCATTCACACCATCACTGAATGGGAATCAAAAGTCAGGCAAGTAAATCAACATATCATCAGTGACTATTGTGAAAATTGGTCCTCTCTAATGGATATAAGGCAAGATCAGAAAAGAGAAAAGTGTGTATGTGTGTGTGTGGGGGAGCGGGGGATCAAAACTCCAACTGGGATTTGGTTCTGAGTTAAAACTGTATAAGGAGAATGTAACTTTTCTTAAACTAAACTTGTCACTCCGTTCCCAAACACCCATAATAAAACTAGAGTTTAGTACTATCAGAACTACTTCAAAATAATCCCTTCTTATTACGCTGTCATTCTTCCACACATCAGTCATCCATTGGGCTCTTGTTCAACAACTTAATCAGGGCAAAACATAACAGGAGTACATCTAATCTTTTGGAGAGTCAACAGTTTTCTGTGTAGAGTTCATAATTGGACTATTTGTCTTTTGACCTGCACAAGTAGTGGTGTATCTTTTTCAAGGCACAATGGCTTGTCAAATATGCCGATTTTGTTGACTTTTTCAATTTTAGAACATACCTGCAGCTTTTCAAGAGCCAGAAATGCCTAAAACAATGGGGTCCACTGACTATATTGTACAATGAGGTAAAAAAAAAACACTCATATTCTGTACCCTTATTTCTGACTGCTGGGTCGAAAGAATCTAAATGTCATTCACCAGGTTTCTTTCTGCCTTTCATTTGGTTCAAAAGAGAACACATACACATTTAACAAATTAATGTCATTCAGCAGTGAGCACCAGAAGCTTCGTTTTTGTCGTGGCATGAATGATTCATATTCTGGCTGGGGTGGTGGTGGTCTATTATGTCGTCTAACAGCAGTTTGTAGAAAGAAATGCACGAATAAACAGTCATGCATGCACATGCGGGGCAGGGCATACAATGTCACTCACAGGGTGCCTGACAAGATATAACCCTATCTCCAAAACTAGTGGGACCCGCATTGCCGAGCTCCCCGCAGGACACCCTCCCGCTGACGATGATGACAATGATGAAGAAGGGTGAAGCATGCACTGAATAGAAAGTCGCCCCGCACCCGTAATAAGCACGGAACACGTACCTCTGTGCCCGCGGAGCCTACAGGAGCAGCTCCTTCTCAGCTGGGAAGAGAGCAACAGTGCTGCTCTGAAAGCCTTTACTTGTCCGGAGCTCGTCGCGCACGCACACGCATGCACGCGCCACCGGAGATAAGACGTCCAATTAAAAAAAAAATAAAAATCAAGAGGAAAAAATGTGCAGGGACAGAATAGGGAAATAACGTAAACGATTTTCTGGAGGACGTCTGCTCTGTTGGTTGCAAAAAGGAGCGACTGACTTCCCCATTGCCACATACGTGTGTGGTCTAAGCTTCTCACCACTGTGGCCACGCGTCGCGGGAGGTGCGCACACGCGCGTGCCTGCTCATCACCGTGGAACTGTGACGCCGGCTGACGAGCAGATGTTACTCGTGCACCCTCAAAGAATGAACCGCTCAAGAGCTCGTCATCCTCGCATGGACCGCTTTTTTGACACTTCTAACAACATGGGGATGCGCCTAAAAAAACATTTGCTAAAGTATTGGAACAGTCCGCTCAAGTCCATTGTTTTTGGTGTATAGTGAAGACTTTTGGGTTTCAGATCAAAAGATGAATATGAGAAACACATTTAGAATTCCAGCTTTTATTTAATGGTATTCACATCTAGATGTGTTAAACAACTCAGGACAGAGCACCTTTTGTGTGATGCCACCCACTTTCCAAGTGAGCCAAAGTATTGGAAGTATTGGGGTGGTTGTAGTTTGATGAGGTGTTGCAATTTATATTGATTGTTTAGTGCTTCTTTTTGTCTTTGGGTTTCACCAGTCAAAACTCTATTTGCTTTTGGAGGGGACAGCGTATACATTGGAGTAGCCCATTGACTCCTAGAGCATGTTGAATGGAGTGCTTGTCAAAAGGTGGTAATAGTCTCACCAGTTGGTACGCAGGTTCTCTCTAGCGGTTTGCAAAAGAATCACTGAATTGAATGCTGAAAGTTTACATACCTGACCGTTGAGATTGTGTATATTGTCTTACACTTTTTTTTTTTTAATCCAGTATAGTGCCCTCATTAAGTACAATTCAGTGTTGGTCCTAGTCTGGCATTGCTCTTTGCATTATAGTTATTAAATTCCTGCTACATCTGATTAATTATATCTTAAACATGACATTTTAGTCACCACTAAGTGTTATTAATAGTGTCAACTCTAAGGTAAGGTCGAAAGCAGTTGGGGTTGAGTGGTCAGACATCATGACGATAGATATGCTTACAATGCACACTTCATATTCACCTATGACCTTCCAAAACACTCACTGATCGACGTCCATCTTTGTGTGTATCGTCCGCCCTCCAGCATACAGTAACTCTGCACGGACATTTGCAAGTGGCACGCACTTTTTAAAGAAAATATGGACATGGACTGAACTGAACAGAGACAGAGTCAGGCAACGCAGCTGCCCCAGCAGCCTAGTCCTGGTTTGAAAATGCGTTTGTCTCCCTGTGAGATAAAGAAAGGCAAAAGTCAGTCACAGGTCAAATCTTTATGGGATTAGGGGATTTTTTTGCAGCGCATTCATCATAGTGCTCACTTATGGATTTTTTCGGCTTGTCCCATTAGGGGTCGCCACAGAGAAACACTCATATTTGTTTTGGCACAGTTTTTACGCCGGATGCCCTCACTGAAACAACCCCTCACAGGGTGTGGAGGCCCCATCGGGATATAAACTCATGACCACTGAGTTATGTGGCCTCTATTTAGTGTACAGTACTGTTTGTGAAAATGGCTCCCTCTATTGATACAATACAGTACAACATCAAACTACATTTTACCATTGATGGGTGTTGTGGGATTTTTTTATTAATACAGTAAATCCTAGTTGATTTATCACAATTCCATTATGCATATTAGTCATATCACCTTAATTATGAAACCCTCTGGATAGTGTAAATCCTGGATAGTATAAAAAACACGCAGTTGGCTCTAAATTGAGCAATGGAATTTAAATACTATTGTTCTGAATCATTTTCCCCCCCTCCATGGAGTTCAAGACCCCATAGGGGGTTTCAAATGTATTTATATTATATTAAGTAGTAACTGAGTGTATCAGCCTCAAATTTGTCCATATGGATTTTGTAATGAGATAATATTTTTGTAGTGGATGTCGGGCACAGAAAAGTTCACCACTACAGGGTATATGGGCAAAATAATTACGCCTCACCTCTTAATCAATCAGAAATCCCCATTCACACCTCCATTACTTTTACCAGGACATTTTGGATGATTGGGCAAATTGAAACCTATTAGGAAAGGCCCATTTCTGATCCAGAATGCATTCTGTGTGGAATTTGGTATGTATCACGTCCACTTCCATTCATTGCAAACGGACCAATACTTTTGGCCACACGTGCATGTAGTGTCACAATCTGCATCTCATGACTCATCCATTCGGCATCTCAGCTGCCTGGCGAGTGTGAGATAATGAGAGGTGTTAACCAGTTGTGACAAAAAGCCGACGGGAACACACCTGCTGCTTGCTGTGCAACAACCGCAAAAACAAGATGTGTTGACAGCTTTTTCAAGCGTCGTGTTGTGTGAAATAATATTTGTGCTACACTGGCACACACATCCTGCAATTATACAGTTTACTTGGATTTAAAACAAACAAGTAGTCTGTACCGTAGAGTAGAAAGTGTGGTCAAACGTGAAAGGAGGAAGGAGAGTGGCTGCTCTTGCAATGGCTAATTAAACAGGGTTTATGATGTTAATTATGACGATTATTCAAGACTTAGTGGATGTTTGATCCGCCTTTTCTTCCCTGCATTTCCTCCAGACTGTCATGACCATCCATCCATTTTCTGAGCCGCTTATCCTAACAAGGGTCGTGGGAATGCTGAAGCTTATCCCAGCTGTCATTGGGCAGGAGGCGGGGTACCCCCTGAACTGGTTGCCAGCCAATCGCAGGGTACATAGAAACAAACGAGTCAGACTCAAAATCACACTTAAGGGTAATGTAGAGTGTCCAATTAATGGTGCATGTTTTGGGGAGGTGGGAGGAAACCGGAGTGTTCGGAGAAAACTCACACAGGCATGGGGAGAACATGCAAACTCCACACAGGGGGAGTCTGTGATTTGAACCCCGGTCCTCAGAATTGGGAGGTCAACGATCTAACCAGTTATTCCACCGTTCCACCTTTTATTTCATGTAATTGATTTATTTTTCAGGTCAAGTGTAACCACGTTTAGCAGCTTTTGCATGTAGCGGCACTGTCTTTAAACTCAAATGTGTCACTGAGGCAAATGCCACATCTACCGCTACCAGCAGTGTGTATTGAGGTGAAAAATTTTCAATGCACACATCATTGAGCACTATCCATCCATTCATTATCCAAGTCGCTTATCCTCACAAGGCTTGTGGGAGTGTTGGAGCTTATTCCAGTTACCTCCGGGCAGGAGGTGGGGTACACCCTGAACTGGTTGCCAGCCAATCGCAGGGCACATAGAGACAAACAATCACACCGAAGGGCAATTTAGAGTTTCCAATAAATCCATGTTTTTGGGATGTGGGAGGAGACCGGAGAAAACCCACACAGGCACGTGGAGAACATGCAAGGTCCACACAGGCAGGGCTAGCATTTGAACCCCGGTTCTTTTAACTGTGAGGCAGACATTCTAACGAGTTTCTCCACTGTGCCGTTATCATGAGCTTTAATGTCATCTTAATTTTGGGTACAGTAAAAACAAAGGGCGCAAATATTCAAGAGGGTTGAGGTCGGGGTGTGGCAAAGTTATTAGCTGGCGTCATTCAGTCCAAAACCAGTTTAAAGGTGTGTTTGGAATCATATTCCCGTTTGAATACAAAATTATAATAAAATAATTGTTGACTTGAAAAGTGAAATTATAGAACTTTGAGGTTATCCTTCTTTAGGGCTGGGGGATATGGCTTTGAAATTAATTCTTCAGCACCCCCCCCCCACAATTTCCTATTTTATTTTAAAAACTTTTCTGAATACCAAACAAGCTTTGAAACTCTTTCTCTCATAGAAATTTCACCCCCCAGAAAAATCTAGCATCAGCTCTCACTGGAAAAAATAGAAATACAATAAACTTCTTAAGTTTCTTAAGCCGCGTCACAACCTTCAACTACCTGTAGTTGATGGTAGCGTGGCTTGCGAAGGCTAAGAAAGCTATGTTCATGTTCAAACCTAGTTTAACAATTCCAAAGGATAGGATTTTTTTTTCTTTTACTAAATTTTCAAGAAATTAAAAAAAGAGAGAAAAGAGGGAAATCTTTAAAAGAAATCCTATAATACACAGGAGGTTTCTTTAAACGGCAGTATTCATACGCAAACATTTCAAATCAAAAGTGCTTTACAAAGACAAAGAAATAATGCCTGAGAACAAGATTACATGAGAAAATGTAAGGCAAGATAATATCCGGACACGATATGAAAGCAGCAAAAAAAAAAAAAAAAAGAAGAAGAAAAAATGCGGCAACAGGACAAAACACATACTGTATCTTATCAAGTCAGAATTCACAAAATGAAAGCAAGACGGTGAAAAGAAGAAATAATATTTTAGATTTATTAAAAAAGCAGTGGAAGCATGGTGGATCAGCTGGTAAAATGTTGGCCTTACAGTTCTGAGTTCCAGGATTCAATCCCGGACCAGCCTGTGTGGAGTCTGCGTGTTCTCCCCGTGCCTGCGTGGGTTTCCTCGGGGCACTCCGGTTTCCTCCCACATTCCAAAAACATGCAATATTCATTGGACACTAAATTGCCCCTATGTGTGTGATTGTGAGTGTGGCTGTTTATCTCAATGCGCCCTGTGATAGATATTTTTCTCGTGACGATGCCCACTGGACGGCAAAACTACAATACAACTCACGTGTTTTAGTGATCTTTTTGGCTTAAAAGTACCAGGCTTGCTTGTAAGCGTCTTACGGCCTTTTCATCATGTATTTCATTGTGTGGCTTATGGTTGTAAGAATAGACAGGAAAAGGGGTCTGAAACTTGTTTACCTTTTGTTGGGCATTCAGCTAATTTACTGTGGTATCCTCCACACTCGTTACATATCTTTACGAAGGTCTTTGCGCTGTCAATATGCCTCCTCGCACCCGCGGTAAAACTTTGAGGTGTATAACGTGAACCTCGTGGCTGTCGCTAGCCATAGCCTTTAGCTGCTCTTTTGGTAACATGTGGGAGCGGGTTATGCCTATCGCTTTTTTTGAAGCGTGAGCTCCGGCAACTGGCTGAGTAACTTTTCGCGCACACTCAGTGAGTTGCTGGCAAAAAGTATGCGGTCTCTGACCATCTCATTGCTGTTTGTGTAGTTTTGTCTTCAAGCAACAGCATTTCTTTCTTGCTTTCTTTATTCCTCACGCCACCACAGGTGCCTCAATCACTTCTAGTTACAGTGTTCATTTGTCAAAGGACTTACAAGATAAAAGATCAAACGATAACCGTAGCCAAAACATTACAGTGTACACTTCTCACTTCCTAGCCATGATATGTAGACGCGATCTTCCTAGTGTGATATGTAGACACGATCTTCCTAGCCGTGATATGTAGACACGATCTTGCCGTCCAAAACAAACAAACACGTGGTCTGCATGGCGTCAGTGAAAAGTATCTATTGGCTAGCAACCAGTTCAGGGTGTACCCCGCCTCCTGCCTGTTGACAGCTGGGATATGTTCAAGCAGTCCCCGCAACCCTCGTGAGGATAAGCGGCGGAGAAAATGGATGGATGGATAAAAAAAGCAGTATTTTTAATTGTGTCAATCCTCCCATTAAATCCAATTTTCCAAACATTTGTTATCAGTGAATAAGTGGCATATCTTTTTTATATTTAGTGGGGTTACCTTATTTATGAGGACAACTCGAAAAACTAAAAAAAAAGCAGTATATTAACATCCTGATGATGATTTCAGTCTGTCCTCTCATGTGGACTATGTGGTTGTACACACTGATATTCTTTAAGGTCAGTTTGACATGAACATTCTAAACTTCCAAAATATAAAGTTTTGCTCACGTCTGTTCCTTTATCAAATGTCTTCTGACTTCATACATAGCCTTCAATATATTTCTTATTAGTTTTAAGCATCAACATTGCCTTGGGTCAAACCAAAGAGAACTAACCATTTAAAAAATGAATCCGCCCCAAAAAAGAGGGTTGCACTCGTAAGTGAAAAGTCGGCGCAAGGTAAAAAGGCAAATCATTTAAAATCCAATTTTATTCCTTAGATTTTAACATAATATGAGGAATTCTGAGACTCTGTCGGGGTTTATTTTACTGTCATTGTGTTAATGTTCTTAAAGTAGGCTTTGTCAAATTGTCTAATGTTTTGCTCTTAAACTTGATCTTAGGTATTATTGCCACCAGAGGTCACCAAAGCACCACCTGTATGCTAAAACAAGTTTATGCTAAAATATAGCAATTCAACGAATTTGGCGCATTTAATAAATCTCTTCTAAACAATAATCGTGAGTCATACTTATCTTGTAAGTGATAGTCCACATCGGGTCTGCTCCGTGTTTCCGTGTGAAAGCAAGCGAGTGAGTGAACAAAAATTGTTCCTTAACCAAAACTACCAATGAAAATGACATCCCGCGTGCCCAACCCGGAAATGAAGTCCTTTCGTACGTTCCGTCGCATTCAACGTGACGATGGTTTCGTGACAAAGAAACTACATTTGCCTGACGATGGTGGGCGGAGCCTTGGGTGTGCCGCTTATCCCGTCGTGAAGTGGGGGTTGCCAGTTCAGAGGCGACAAGTTGGCTTGGCCCGGCTGAGCTGCTCCCACTCCTCCACGGCCTCGCTTCGAACAGCTGCAGGTGGGCCAAAAGGATGAATGGAAATGCGTGGGATTTGAATATCGCTAGCCACCGAGCGCCCTCTTGACATGGACGGAGTGGAATAACCGCCTTTTCTCCCCACTTAAAAGACAAAACGTCCCTTTGTGACAAGTTTTTTTTTTTTTTTTTTTTTTAATAAATAACAGGCAGTGAACATGCCGCGCGCGTAACTAGATCCGCTTTCAACATTTTAATTGTATATTCCAGCATCGTTTGAAGAATGGCGCTGGCGAGATTCAGCAAAATACTCCGTCTGCCCACTCTTGATATAAAAAAGAAAGTCAAACAGTACGAGCACGTCCACCGGGACATCAACCCAAGCGACCAGTGGGAGATTGTGGGCGAACTGGGCGATGGCGCGTTTGGAAAAGTCTACAAGGTAAGGTGGAACCCATGCAAATGGACTTACAAACTATTTGGACCTCTTATGCAAACTTAAACTGTCTGAGAAAATTGCTAAAGTACTTAATTGCACCGGCTGGGGTACGTTTGATACATGCCATTTGATTTATTGACTTACCATTTGATTTGAAAGGATGTGTTCCCATATTTTGGATTTTGTTTTTGAATAAGGAACCAAAAAAAAAAAAAGGCCAGTTTGTGTATTCATAGTTAGTGCACTGGCATATTTAGGCACAAGGATGGACCACAGTCTTTAATAACTTTGTTTTAATGCAATTTTCGACACCTGCTGCATTTATTTCTGCCTGGGAGCATGAATTTTAATTAGCACGTTTTTAGCCAATTATCATAAATGTCCAAATCAATTTTGAATCTTTTCAGAAATAAATTCAACAACAAAAAGGAGAAGATTTCTGTTGCTTTGATTCGGGCTTTTTCCGATTACAGTCACACAGATGATTGAAAAATCTACACAAACATAACCCCCCCCCACCCCCCCAGCAGGATTACACACGCACACAAAAAAATATAGTGAATAAACTTTGAAAGATGACACACACACCAGGCAAGGAAAAACCCATTACATTTTGGTTTTAATCCAGTTTTTGTGCTTTAAGATGCATAGTTTCCATAATCTCCCAGTAATACATGAATGTGAGTTAAAAAAAAAAAACAACCCAAAAGCAAAGATTTCAAAGGTGGGTATGTAATTGATAGGTTTCCAAATATGTCACCACAGTCCAGACCAATTGGGTAAATTAACGATAGAAAAAAACTTAATGCTTCACCGTTTACATGTGTTCTCTGACCTCTATGACAGACAAGATGGCATAATTGGAAACCTATCCATACGTTGACAGTTTAGTGTTACTAATTAGCTTTGTTTGCCTCTAGAGTTGTTCTGCACTCCTCGTCTGATGTAGTCACATTCATTCTTGAACAGCTCAATTTTAATTTCCAGTTCCCTCTTAAGAAAAGTTTGGCTTGTTGTATTAAAGGAAAAACAGGTCTTTGTTTACCCTTCTCACTCGTTGTTGCCGCCAATTCAAGATAGTGACCTCCTTGTACTCATTAAAATGTTGTGTTCCTCATAACTTCATCAGGTTTCCATTTACACCTATAGGCCTCTTATTTTCCTCGTGACACTTCCGTCAAGCTTATAACTTTTCCTGATGTTTCCAAAACAAACGAGACCAACGAGTTTCGCTGACGTTTCTAGATGCAACAATTGCACGCACGATAGGTTTAGCACATTTTTAGAATCAACCAGCCATTCAGTCACCCACCCCGCCCTCCCTGTTAGGGAATCCAGCTGCAGGGACATTGAAAGCACTCTTGTATCCATTCCTTACGAGCAGGACAAGCAGAACTTGAGCTCAGGTTTAATCTGGATGTTTGTGTCCAACTGATTTCTTCCTGTACAAGGTGGCATCGTGTGCGCACCGCCCAGTAGAGTACAGTGGATGTCTTTGACATTTCAATGGTCTGGGTCGAAGGAGAACCGCTTTACTGGAAGTCAGTATTGAATATAAATACATAAGTATTTGTAGGGCTACAGTGGTTTATCACCGGATTTGCCATCTCAAAGCAATGGCTTTTGTGCCCTCAATGCCTAACTTCTGCATTTTGACAACACACGTGTTGTCGATATAGCCATATAGTCCAATGGTTAAAATGTGCTCTCATCAATGTTGTTCCTGGAAGGAGACAGATATTCTTCACATGTAGGATTCGGAGTAAGTCATACTTTGTATCCCAGCTTCACTCCCAAGGTATACTTTATGCATCCCCTCAGTGTTTATCCGTTCTCATAAGAAGGCGTCTCAGCTGTTTGCTTTCCATGAATGCCACTGAAGGAGGTTAGTTTCTACAGATAGAGAGTGGGAGCATGTGATAGTCAAGAGAGGAAGCTGTAGGACTGCATCTACTTACTCCCAAACTTCCAAAAATACCAATTTTTATGTGGAAAGAAAATGGCTTCAAGTGGTAAAGGTCACCAGTTCCTAAAAGTCCCGGTGTGCACGGTTTAAATTAGAACTTTTTAAAAAAATTCCAATTTTCTCAAGTCTTTTTCATTTTTTTAACACCAAATACGACAAACAAGGACGTTGGTGTGAACGTGTTGCGTGCAAAATCACAAAGTCACTGTGACCCCTGAGAGTCACTTTCATATTAAGGCGGGGGCCACAAAGTATCTTCTCGAAGGCTGGCATTTTGAGACCCCTGATTTAGAATAAACATGTTGATTGATTTATGAATGAAAAGGTCTCTATTGACCTGCCTTCACCATAAGACTGAAGGGTGAAAAATGACACTTTCCATACTTTGGGGTGCTTATTCTCCAAAGAATCAGGTTGGATTTTAAATTAATTCATGTTCATTATGAGAAACCTTTTTATAATCTATAAGAATATAACATTTTGGTTGGGAAGAGCTTTTAAATCTAGGACTGGCTGCTGAGCCGAGAGAGGCCAGTATGCTTCCCAAGCATTACTGAGGTGCCGTTAAGCAAATCAGCCACTTTTGTCCAACCACTGAATTGTAAAGGACCCATGAAAAGGGAACATGTTATGGTGTATTTACCCGTTTTTGGGGCTAAAAATAGTTTAGTCTCTTATATAGCTGCCCATCCATCAAGTATTATATTAAACTTCCAAGTAAATCTTTTGTTATGTCTATTTCTGAAAATGTCTGTGTCTGTTCCGCATTCCTGCCCTACTGTAACAGTCTGGATGCGGAGGGGTGAACATCTGCTCCAGTGGGAGTTTCAATTTCCTGAAGTCACCACTAACTCCACAAAACCATTGCAAAATAAGTTGCTCGTCACTTTATTGATTTATGTAATTAGAAGACACTTGGTAAAGGAACTGATGTGAAAACATTTTGGAAGGTTAGAATGTTCAGGTCATTTCCCAAATAGATGCCAGAAGACTTCTTAAGACACCTTGGATCAGGTTTTAATTTGTAGTGAAAATAGACAATATGATTAGTCTTTTAACATATCTTTTGCAATGCCTTTATAAAAATACCACAAGGCTCGAAAACTGAGTACGGATAGCAGATATCAGTATCAATTTGATACTGGCCTTATTTCTCTTATTTTTTTTAATTTTTTTAAACCTGTTCTGTTCAGCAGCATGGCCTGCAATAACTTACCAAGAGAACAGAAATAAAGTGGACACATAAGGGCGCAATAGGATTTGTGGTAAATTAGCAAAGTAGTGCTACTGACAAGTGGGTGCTATTGTATTTTATTTTTGTTCCAAACACCTGGGAATGGTTCAAAATTTCAAATGGTCATATCATAAATAATAATGTTAAGATCAGCATTTTTGTGTGAACAATCCCATGAGCCTTCATTTCTGATTCCAAAGGTATTGGTAGTTCATAAATTTCATGGGTAAATACGATGAGGCGTTTAAAGAATATGGTTTCACAGTCATAACGGCCTTTTGAGGGGAACTGTAACCCCAGTGGCCGGCAACAAAACGTTTGACACGCCTCCTATAGAGCCTATCAATTTTTGTCCCTCCGTATACACTTTTTATGTAAACATTAGCAAGGTATGCCGAACATATAACTATACATACACAAATATGTCCATTCATAATGCAAAAATTGTGCATTTTACATATACTCGTGATGTAAAAATCTTTATGTCCTGGCGAAATAACGTGCAGTAAAAATTTGCCTGCTCCTATAGATGAAAGAAACTGTCACAGTGTTGCAAAAGAGTGGGGTGAAAATGGCGTGGACGTATGGCTTATTTACATTTTATTCAGATGTATGGGTGTCAAGTGAAATTGCAAATGTTTTCCCTCACTAATTAAAGATCCACGTGCTGCTTAGCCCGTTACCCTGCTGGTGCCGTTGAAATGTTTCCATAAACACGTGCAGCTTGTGTAAGGTTACGCTCCATCAGACTCCCGTTGTGATAGTGATGCCCCAGAAGGTCTGCCTTGTAACTGTGACGCACCTCCACGGTCATCCACATTGGATATTTACTTTATTTAGCTTTTTTTTGTTTGCACTCTCTGTTTTAGTAAATCTTGATCATGCCACTAACTGAATGAAAGGGGGGAAAAAAAAATCTGTGGTACGAACTTCCTCATTTTGAGGGTGTAGGGGGATAAGACAAAGTTTATGATGTCCTTATGCTTAATTTAGAATTGTGCAAACATGTACTGTCGTATACATCTCTAGTGAGGTCATCACTTCTCTGTTTAATCTCAGGAGCCAGCTGAACCCACGGGGACTGATAAGAAACTGCATGCTGGGTGTGGGCTCATCATGTGGGGAACCCCCTACCCCCACCCTGTTCTGTACTATTCCTGGCACTTTTTTGTGCTGTCATAATGGTTGTGGTCCCAGGACTCTGACCAAATGTTTTATTTTTTGACTGTTTTACTGGGGAAATGTTAATACCATTTAAAAAAAAAAAAAAAAAACACAAATCTTCATGGATTGGGAATTCTCATAATGAACATGTGGTCAGACAGTCTAATTTAGCTAATCTAATTAGAAATGTTATTTTCAAAATGTTGCGGGCTAGAAGGACCAGTGTTGTGTTTTTGTTAAGGGTGTGCAGTGTAAGTGCTGCTCTTTGTATATAGTGCTTCACACCCAGTTCCCTTCTGTAAATGCTTCAATTCATGCTTGGAGTCTGTCGGCAGGTTATGCAAGAGAGGAACTGTTGTGCTGCTGGGTTAAAAAAAAAAAATTAAAAAAACGTCACTTACGCTCTCCCATAGCAGGGGAACAAAAAGTGACTTTCTCTTAAATTGCGTTATTTATTTTACACTTGATGACAGATCCTCACTTTATGCAGGGATTTTAGGTCATTGGTAGAAGTAGTACTGAGCAATTAATGACCGTTTTGGACGAATTTGAGTTGTTGCTTAGTCATTTTTCATGGCTTCCATCATTATAAAAGGCGTATACTCTGATGTGCACTGGTTTCAGTAGCTTTGTTGCAATGCACAAAGAGGAGTTGGCCCAGTCTTGCTATGTTAGTGACTATTCTCATGACTGTTTTTCAAAAACCGTTGACCGATGTTAGTTCCTGCTAAAAAAAAACTGACATCAGAATCACTTTCACATCGATTTCTGCATGACAAGATCCCAGAGGAAGGCATTTGTGTATTCAGTCATGCCGAACAGTGCTAAAGACACGATGCTCTTATTTCAAAACTAGTGATTTATTTATTAAGTTTTGAAACCTGACCTAAGGTATCTGCTTCCACGCTGTAATTTTCTTTTGCCGAGCTTAGTGTGCTTTTTCTGTGCTACTCTTCATGAGAAAAGACGGTGAGAGAGCTTGAAGAGGCGTTACAACGGACATAGAGCAGCCGGGCATTGTAATTTGACGGATCATTTTATGATGTCACTTGTTTTTCTAAAAGGTGAAGTGGTAAAAATAAAGGAAAATTGGAAAAAAAACTGACGCCATATCACACAACCTAAATTGGAGGAGGTGTACCGTTCGTCATACGACACGTTGCCGTTCACAGATGCTAAAAAAGGCAATGGAAGATGAGGTGTGGAAATTTACTGCAGGGCAAAATTTTAACATGTATTTATTCCCTAGTGGTGTGTGTGTGCTGTGTTTAGTGGACAATATGTGAAAAGTGAGGTCTTATCGATACTTTGCATTAAGTTTTCTGATTATTTTCCAGGATCGTGAGTATCATCGTGGACTTCTGTTGTGATGCAAAGTGGTTGGGATGTGTACAAAGACCATGGTTTAAGACTTTGAGGAGGAGAAATTCATTAGATTTATTTATTTTTTTTTTAAATACATTTATCATGGGATGGGGCAAAACTTAACACCAGTGTCTTATTGAGCAGAATGATATTTTCCGGTGTCCCCAATGGGACAAGTTGAAAGTTGCAGCAAATGGTCTGCATTGATTTAGCGGAACTTTTCATAGCAGATTTCCTGCCATTCTTGTGATCACAAACTGTTGTACTTGACGGTATGAACACTTCTGCTGATTTCGGCCAAATGTAGTGTGCTCCATTTTGCCTCAGTTGCTACAAGACACAATTATCCAGGAATCATTTCTGCACAATCAACAGTATTTGTATTTATTTTTTTATGCCCACTCTTGGTTTGCACCCATCAGTTATTTACAAATAGAAAAATAACCCTCAGTTTCAGTATGTGAGCTTGACAGCTCCTGTGTTTGCTTTAAGTTTAGTACACACTTGTGCAGAATTGTCATAGAAAAAGGCTTGTTAACTTTGTGGTGGCTACGGTTGAGATCCACTTAAAGCAGAACCTCTGAAGTCGACATATACTTTGGGTCATACAATGTGAAAACGTGTTTCTTTTTTTTCCAGGAAAAGTTTCACAAAACCTGAGGTATCAGCATATTTTGTAAAACATAAACCTTACTTTAGAATTACTAAAGGTTTTACAAATTCAACAGTTGGCCACGGCTCAGGATATTTCAAGTTTAATTTTATTGCAAAACAGGAAAAATAGTTTGGAGGTACACCTGTGATCGGAACTGACTTGTTTGACCACGTAGCCTATTCAACTAAGGACTTTTGTGGTATTGTAAGTAATTTCCCAATTGTTTAAATCCAACATGCCTGTATTATTCGCTTCGGCAGGTGAAACAGTAACATCTGTTTTTACTTTTGTTGGGTGACGTTAGCTTTGTTTAAACGGTTTACGCCGTTCAGCAGAACAGTGACTGCAGACTAATTGATAAACAGACCAGCCATTAAGGAAGAAATGTTTGACCAATGACAGAGTGACAAAGCGACATTGAGTGAAGTCATAAAGCTAAGAGGTAGAATTTTGCATTTGTCGAATTCCAAACAAGGGAAAAAAACAAGTTTCTGTAAGCCCTGACACTGTTTTCCTTGGCAGCATTATTACTTTAGTACACTCAATCATGACAATATATGTTCCTGAAAGATTACTCGAACTATACTTGGCATTTTACTATGTGAAAATAATTCAAAGTTGTTCCCTGCTACATGGCGCTGAAGCTAAAACTGAGATTTGGAGCAAGATTAAGTAAGGCATGTTGCCGTCATCTCCAAGGAATTCAGAGCGTCACAAAAAATTAGAGTAAAAGCATAACACTGTGTAAAGCTTTTTTTTTTTTTTTTTTTTTTTTTTTCTTTTCCAAAATTGTTAGAGAACTCTGATGCGACACTTGGACAATGATTAACATCATTTGTCACGATTTTAAAATTGTAGGCACTAGGCACACCCGTTTTTGTGTAAGAGCTATGGTATGACATTCAGTTTCCTCAGCAATAGCTACAATGCAACATTGATTGTGATTTAAATTGCAGTACAAACTAACTTCGCAGTAACGCTGCAAACATTTTTACGATGCACTTTGCATTTGTCTCCACTGTGGTCAAACATTCCACAGTTGTGCACTGACGTCGTACTAATTTGAAGTGTCCTTTCCAAGTCATTTTTTCTCATGAAGTTGTATACACTTGATACCTGTGTACATGTAAACAGACACGTTTACCTCTTTTTCTTGCAAGGATACACATTTGAAACTACAGGGCTTGTTAGCAAGAGGGCAGTGAATTTTCATTATGGTCACACTCCCTAAATATGTTTGTCGAAATACCTAGAAAGATAGTCAAATCAGTTGCATAAATTCTGACCAATAGGGATGACAAAAAGTGAGATCCAAATTTCATGCCCAGGCCTAATATTCAATTGATCCTTGAATAACATTTTCATCTTTGCCATTGAATTTCTTATATTTAAGGTAGTTCCATTTTTGTGGGAAAAAGGTGTTGATAGTTTCACTTTTATTGATTTTAAAAAATATATATATATATATACTTTTGTAATTGGGTATATTTGATTAGAATGATCTTCCTTATACGGTATGTATTTCATCATTTGCAGTCTTTAAAATGGTGTCTTGTCGCTTTTGGAAATCTGATCCAAGACAGCTAGTTTATCATTGTCACAATGTCGCTGGGGTGTTTGGGGGTCAGAGGGAGTATAACGGAGTGCTGAGATGTTCACAGAAGAGTGAAAGTATCTGGTGTCTCAGTGTTTACCGTTTGGAGCCTTGTTAACTGTGCAGCTGACTGACTGACGGTTTGATGGTTGGAGGAGACATTCTGTTGACTTGCACCTTTGGTTGCCCCTTGCGATGGCAACTCCGTTTGGTTAACACACACACACACACACACTGCATGGCCATATAGTGCATGAGATAGGTACAGTTGGAACCTCTTTCTGTTGATTCAGATGTTTTCCCACAGCTCTCGAACGAAGACATTAGAAGTCAGTTGGTTGTTTAGTCTGTCAGCTTCCTGTAGGTCACTCTGGGGACGCACATGCATGCTTCCACATGGTGTACATAAATAGACTCTCTTAACGTTAAGGGCTAAACTGCGCCCAAGATATATATCCAACCACAGCAATGAGATGGGTTCATAGTTGTAAATTGTAGGGATTTCTAGTTTGTCCGCAGAGTAGAAGTGAAAGTTTTGTTTGTAGCAGTAATTTAAATCTCAACATTGGCCAATTATCTCAAATTTTTGTTTTTCCTCACTGTCAACTTCATCCAAAGGTCATATGATAAAGCCTTTTGTGGATTAACATTTTGGTACATAACAAAAATGTAGATACATATGTAGTATAATACAAAAATAATTCACACTTATCAGGCATGCTTTTTTTCGTGTGTATGTCTGTAATAGTATGACACTACCAATACAATGAAGCTAAAGTTTGACATACGTTCTCCATATGTTATAAAACTGCTAAGTAGTATGGGCTGAAACCATGCATAATGTAATAATTCAGAGTTAAACTGATGTCATCAATGTACTCATTTTCCATACTGCTTATTGTCACTAATTCTGGCTATTGATCCAGATTTGGGAGAGGACATAGTTCACACTTCTGTTTCCTAGTCCAGAGAAAAGGTGTTTGATGCTGCTGGGTATAGGGTAAGGGCTCCCAAGTTCTTACACATCAAACTCATCCAAGTGCAAAATATCTTTACGGTCCTTGCTTGGCGCACCTAGAAGTAGTAATGCTGGGACTGATGAGATAATTTCCCAAACTCATGTTACAGTAGTAGAACAGATTTGCAGAAAGTCTGAAATTGTTCACGTGTATTTTTAAAGATGGTCTCATGCAGAGTCTTTATCACGTTCACCAGGCCTGCAATAAGGAGACCGGTGTTCTCGCTGCTGCCAAAGTTATCCAGACCAAATGTGAGGAAGAGCTCGAAGACTACATGGTTGAGATTGAAATCCTGGCCAAATGCGACCACCGCTACATTGTCAAGCTGCTGGATGCCTACTACTACAATAACCATCTCTGGGTAGGCGACACCAACACACGCATTGATGCAGACTGGTGATTATGGACTAGGCACATCTTATCTGCTACCTTCCTCTTTACACCGCGCAATAGAAGTAAAAACAAAATGTTGCACACATGTTGACGGGATGTTGTATCCAGTGTGTAGTGGACTGGATATTTAAGGAAAATGTGTCATCAAAGCTTCATTTCTCCCACAAGGGTTTGATCTGTTAAAAGTGAAAGATAACAATAGAGAGAGAGAGAGAAAGTTAAAATCCCTTGGGTGACATAATGCATCTGAGGTGACCAGGGCCTGCCCCTGATGTTACTGCAGGAATGTGTGGTGTATTCCTCTCAGTTTAGTCAAGTATATATAATGTCCAACCCCCTCTTTAATGTCCAGGTTCTTCTGGCCTAAGAAAGTAATGACGTCGCACTCTACCATGACCTTGAATATTCTAGGAATTAAAAGCCGGCCAAAAGACTAAAGAGAGTTGTTTTTGTAATGTTTCACCCCTCAGATACAAATGTGACTATAATCAAAACCTGCAGTCCACTTTTAATATGCACAGTGTTTCCTGTGCAGAAATAGATTAAAAAGATGTGCACATCACAAGTGTGTTTACATACTTTTTTAAATTGTTTTTTTTTTTTTTTTTTTAAAGTGGGGTGCAACGACTTCTCACTAGAATCTAGCATGCACACGCAAACACAGCTGTGGCATAGCCTCAATGATTACCATGTTGTCATGGTTTTTGTTGGCCATAGTTGGAATTCCTAAGCCACCCCATCCCCACACCCACCCCTCCCAAACAAGTCAGATCTGTATTCACTGAGACGGTTTGTGCAACAAACATCCTTGCCTCCCTCCCTGTTCAAGCCACATGGGTGTGTTCTTACTCTCACAAGTATTGCACAGTAATTCCATTAATCTTTTTGCACATTGACTATAAAACCAGACAATATATAACGAAATGTAAGATAGAGCCATGTCACATTACATTACATAACTTACTAATAGATTAAATTTTTCTTCCCTTCTTGTTTTTTTTCCAACTTTTTAACATCCTTTGTCGGCACTATAAAGGGGGTAAAAATAAAAGCTAATTAATCCTTTCTATGCTGATCTGAATTCATTTGGTATGCAAATACATTGCATAATCCATGCGGATGGTTTGAACGCCACGAACATGTGCCAATTCAGAGCAACTGTACTGTGAGACGTTTCATGTTATACTGTGCATCACGTAAAAATCTCTGCAAGAGTGCAAGATCACCAGCAAGTGAGTGTGACTCAAACAATTGGGCAAGGGGTGAAATTACGTCTTCCGCATCAGAGTAGTCTGGTAACAAAGACCTGGCGAAAGAATGGTAGTCTCTTTTGTTCCCTTTTCAGGAGCAATCATCTGAGCTGAGCAGAGTGAGGAAGAAGTTAGCATTTAACACAATGATGACACAAGTATTGGTATCAGCAATAAGGCCTGCTGCATGCAGACAAACCCCATACAATGAAATCATTGCAAAAAAAAATAATTCTCACATTGACAGACTGGCCATATGGACAGACTGAAGAGCAAGCCTTTATGGGTGTTTATAGATTGTACTTTACATAACATTTATTAAACCGTAGAACAGTAGGATTTTAAATACATTTCAGTACTGTAATATATATTTTTTAAAAATGTACTTTTCCTCTGTGCCCCACTTAAATTAATTCCAGGATGGTGTTATTTAAGTTGCGTTAACATTTTTAATCAGACTTTTTTTTTTTTTCTGGGTTTTGTAAACAACACAATTAATTTTTCTCAACTAGGTTGTTCAAATGCTCCCATGCACCTAAATTATCTTAAATAATATAATTACAAGATAATTATTAGTACCAGTTATGTTTCTTCCCTTTCTGTGGTTCACTCTGGTCACCTAGTTGAGCAGAAATTGCACTACCAGTAACCACAGTTGGTAACTCCATTCACTCTGGGGGGAAAAAAAAAAAGTTTAGTTTTAACGGTTACTTATACTAGATTACCTGGCTAACTGTGACACTAACTTCAGAATCAAGTTACCTTCTTTGAAGCCGAAAGACTCATAAATACTAATGCAATATTTAAGAATGCTGTAAACTGGCTTTATTGCCCCCACGTCAGAGAAGCAATTAAGTAATCAAGATCATATGTAGGCCAACTGTTTTCAGATGTTTCTCCAAAAGTATTTGAAAGTAATCTATATGACTATAATTTATCAGAATTATTAGCGGAAGACAAGGTATACATGTACAATTTAAGAGCAACATGTAAAAACAGCCTCTTAAAATATATTAATGATTTAAAAAGTATTGACCTAAGAGAGAGGAAAACAGTTAAAACCAACGATGGACTTCATTCTTGCTTTTGTGACTGATTCAAAACAATGTAACTATACTCATTTTCGTCAGTTGATTAGATTGACATTGCAGTGAGATGAACAGATATTAAGAGATCATTTTAGTAAGTGAAGCTTTTGCAAGTGCACAGACTGTACTAGCGTGCCACACTGTGCCATTTCATGTACATTATATTGCTTTATGTTACCTGTGTAATAGTCTTTCCGAATCAGTGTTTCAGGTTGTTCCGTTTGGAGTCTCCAGTGGCACAGGCTGCGGTTGCTAGGAGACTTAATGACAGAGCAGTTTTTCATTGAAGACAGTATGTTTTGTCTTTGCTGGCACAGCTAGATACACCTTAGGGAAAGAAACCTCAGATGACTACACTACTCACACATTGAATGTGGTTGTAGTTAATTTTAGGGGGACTGCAGACACTGCGGGTATTCCTTGGAAGGTTAAGATTCTTTACAGCTCTCCCTCTACGTGAGGCGGGAAAATCACAGCACTGTGACCAGAGAGCAACCGCTGCATCAGCTAAACCTACACCTTTTCACATTTCTAGACTGTGACTTAAAATGGAAAAATAAGAGAGTAGCTTCTCCAAATGGGGGGGATAAAAAAAATGACAAAAAATGAATTTAGTTTAGTTAAAAAATAGTCCTGATGAGATGTTCTGGCCTAAAGTTGAAATGTTGCTTGGCCAGTCAGGGCACATTCTTCACTGCTAAACAACAACCCAGAATACTCTGTTAAAACTGTGAAACATTTGACTGACTGTCTCCCTACTGAAGTTCAGTCCCAGTAATTCCTTACTTACATGAGTGTTATAGTCCCCGAGATTTTCAAATTCATTATAGTTATGTTAGTATTGTTGAGAGTAAGATGCAGAACATGCAAATGGTGTCATCGAGATCTACCAGCCATATATCATTTTGTGCAAGGTTAAAGGTTTGTCATTATTTATGCCCACGAGAAATCTGTCTAGAGCAAGGGAGTGCAACATACAATAATAGAACATACATCCTCATATATAAACCCCACATAGTATATCTTATATTAGTTCAAAGCCTTAATCACCATGTAACCCTTCGATCTTATTGGTTGGTGAGCTGTCGTAAAAGTGGTGCTTTTATAATGATTATTGGCACTTCATACTATCAAGTCAGAATGATCAATGTTGTAGTTTTCATGATTTAGAACTACACTATCATATTGAGTTGTTTCCTTATGTTTTTGTAACCTTATAATAGCTACAGGTGTAATTTGTTTGGTTTCTACCTCATCCCCAAAGGAAACAATGAAGTACAAGTGACTGAAAATTTGAAAATGAACCCCATTAAATACTTTCAGTTCATTACAAGATGTTTTATTTAACAGATAGTAAACATGGCAATGAATAATAATTCACACACTATTTTAACTGTTGTTGATTATTGGCTGCAAGAAAATGTTGTTCTACTGCTACGAAGCTTGACGTGTCCATTTTGAGTTTAAATCAAAACAAGATTTCTTGTCCTACACTGGGTAAATTTGATGAAAATTAAAAAAACAATGTTTTTGTAAATTAAGAGCGATTAACATACAAATTCTTTGTCATGTTAAGATGTAAGTGAAACTCAACTGACGATACACAGAGAAACTTACTTATCACACTGCAGTGTGGAATAAAAACCACTTTCTTTGAGAAATCATGCACATATAGTGAATGTGCTCATATGCCTGTTCATGAAGGTATGCATACGTTATTGCATCAACTTCCCTTTCATGTCTACCTTTTTTGTCTGAGCTGAAACTCCACACCCCATGCAGAGTGTCGGTGCTTTGACATTGTTGTCATAGCAAGGTGTGATCTGCACGATGAGCTCATGGCACAGATGTTAGCGTCTTTTGGTTACTTGGATATAAGTTTGAGCCCTCCAATTGGCTGGCAACCAGTTCAGGGTGTACTGCGCCTCCTGCTAGATAGATAGCTGGTATAGGCTCCAGCCCTCTCACAGCACTTGTGAGGATAAGCGTCTCGGAAAATGGATGGACGGATGGATAAGAGCCTGTGTCCAAAATGTGATGAAAGCCATATTTAAATATTAACACACTTGCCCTTCCATTCATTGAGTGCAGATTCTATTAAAAATCTGTTGAACATGTTCAGACTGACCCAATGTATTGTTTCAACATGACAAGATTGTTTGCAAAATTTGTGGGCTTAGGTAAACATCACTTTCCTTTGAATGATTTAAATTGATTTATGACATTCTAAAAAAAATTCTTGATGTGGTCCAAAAGTAGATAAAGTCTGGAATATGATTGATAGAAGGCCATAAAAGATAAAACAATAGTGAGGTTTAGCCACAACTTTGTTAAAATAAATAAATACATACAAAAATTAAAAATACACATTTAACTTATCAGTTGTCTCATTAACATTTACTTTAAATGTAAACCTACACCTGTGGACTAAAGTTTTTCAGCCGGCATTGCAACATCCAACCTCTAAATGACTCTCAGACCATGAAACATGGAAAAAGTAAAAATTGAGGTGGGACTTATAGTCCCAGATTGAACGTGGAATGATAAAAATTCAGTACATTTCACTACGGCTGTCCCTATGGTACACAGTCTCTGTGTGTCAGAAACTATGGGAGAAAAGCAAATGAAAGATGCTTGTTTGAGGTTACTGTTGGCCAACAAGACATTTTAGGGAGTGTCCTGTTTTCTTTTTCCTCCTCTCTCCATCTCTGTTTTGACTTCACTCTTAAACTGCTATTATGTGTGGTCAAGGGACTTCACTCGAAATTCCAGTGAGTCTATTCTCAGTTGATTGCAATACTTTCACAACTTTTTTTGTTGTTGTCTTGCTTCATTAACTTTACCTGAGCATGCACCGTACATCTTTACTATACTCACAAATTATCCGACACTACGTCAGCGATCCCACTTTAGCTTCTAAAGTCCCGTTTGCCTCCTCTCCCATCTGGAAACCATGGCAAAGAAGGGCATGCCGGGATGGCTTAGAAGTTCGCGATAGTGCGATCAATTTTCACATCAAGCAGGGTTCGCACGCGGCCCTGAAAGTCCCTAAAAACCCCTAAATTTTCGAAGGTGCATTTAGGGGCTCCTAAAAGTCCTTAAAAATCTGCGAAAACCGGTCAAGCCCCTTAAAAAGCCTTAAATTAAAAAAAATCAAAGGCAGGACCACAACCGTCAAAATTATCCCCCCCCCCCAAAAAAAAAATTATTTAAAAAAAAAAAAATAGTGATCCGTCTGGCGTCCAAGACAGCCGGAAATTGTCAACGGAAGTCACCGTGTTGACAACTAGTCGCCATCTTGTCGCTATTCCGTTTTTTGTTTGTGTGAGTAGGCATTTCACTTCGTCTTCGTTACGACGTAGCGTAGTTCTTTCATCGATCCAACTTGTATCATGGGGAAGTGCATTTTTCAATATGCTTGGGTTAAAAGTAGGGAGTTCGGGGGCTGGGTTCGTCGAGATCCAAAAGATCGGCACATGTTTTACTGCCATCTGTGCAAGCAGAGTTACCAGTTTGAAAAGATGGGGGACAAAGCCCTGGAGTCGCACCGGAAAAACAGGACACACGCTTATTTGGCGAAAACTCTCATCTTCCGTTTGTATGAATCCATTTCTAAAATATCAAGATAGTGAAGCATCAACTTCAGGCAGTGGTACTGGCAGTGCATGCGCACCTACAGTTGTCCAGTCATCAACTTCAACCAGCCGGAAGTCAGGCTTTATGAACGTAGTTCAATACACGAAGACGGACTCGTTAAAGGCAGAGATCGCGTGGACTTTAAAAGTGATCTACAGCCATTACAGTTACAAATCTTGTGAAAATAATTCAAAAGTGTTTGCAGTCATGTTCCCAGACAGTGACATTGCTAAACACTACCACTGTGGGGAAAAGAAGACTTCGTACCTGGCTACATTTGGCATCGCTGCCCACTTTTCATCTCTACTGCTTCAAAGCCAAAAAAGCCAGAATAGAGACTGACATACCTACCCTTATTGAGAAGGCTGACAGGCTGTGTGAGGAGGCAGAAGAAAAGAGGAATCTGAGGTTTATCACCGAGGCCAATGCACTCAGAGGCAGAGCAAAGGACAAGAGAGCCACTTTGGCACCTCTGCAGCAACAAATAGAGGAGGTACTGGGTAGGTTCAAGGAGCCAGAATAGGGGTGCTGAGATAGACATCAGTAGAAGACATTTGTGTATATAGTTGCAATTGTAGTTAGAATATGTTTTTCTGTAGACTGTTGTGTGAAGACATTGACAAGGGTAATATCAATGAGAACTACCACAAGGGGCGACAGGTGATCACTGTCACAGGTACTGAGGTACTGGAACATTTGATGAACCAAGAACGTTTGATGGCACCATTGGGTAAGTCTTGATTTCCCACGATGGCCCTAAATTTTCCGTGTCGGCCCTAAAATTTTTCCGTGTCAGCCCCTAAGAATGCCCCTAAAAAGCCCTTAAATTTTTTGGGTCAGACTGAGTATGAACTCTGTCAAGTGTCCTGTCAGTTTAATTTTATAACTTCCATTGCAGTGTTCTCAAGAATTGAAGGTTCACTTTATTTTGTAGTTAACAAGACACGGGGGTAGCGTGACATCCATATTCCAACATATCTGTCTACCAGTCTGTCTGTCATTTATTCTTTGTCCCTTATCTATATCCTTCTTTTACATTCCCGTCCCGTTATCTAATTTTCAATTAGAAAAACAATTTAATCTGTTTTCTCCAAAAAGCGATAATTTTCAGTGAAATTAAATCATGTTAAAGCAAAGTTGGTATTTTCTTTTTGAACAATTTTTAATCAAATCAAATGGATTTGTACTCTGGCGTGGGGGGAAAAAACTGGTATCGTTTTATCCTAGTTTTAAAAAGGTGGTGCCACAATATTGCGGTGGATGGGGTAAATCTAGAGAAAATATTTCAGTTAATTGTACTGTACATAACAAAAAATACATGACATACTTTTGCTTTTCCTTCCCTAGATCATGATAGAGTTCTGTCCAGGAGGAGCTGTGGATGCCATAATGCTTGGTATGTTCGCCGCATTACTGTTTTATAACAGCATTCAATTCTATACATGCCAGAGCTCTACACTATCTTTTGCACTAGTACTGCTTGTATAAGTCTTTTTTTTCAGTTGGTCACACCATCATATGGTTTGTTGGCACCCCCTTTTTTTTTTTTTTTAAACAGTCCAGCAGTACCATGACATAGCTTAGTTTTTTATGAAAATTGATAGTAACTCGAAGTATATTTGCAAACTGTCACTGTTTGTTCGCAACAAGCAGTAACTGGCAAAACAGGTCAATTAAACCCCCCCCCAAAAAAAAAAAAAAAAAAACAACAAAAGGTTTTACTTCTGTTTTATTGGACTTTTATAGTGAAGGCTCCCGGTTTTCCTTGGAAAACCACATGATTGCCATACATTTAAAATGATTGCACAAGTACACCACCAAGTATTGTATACACTATTTTATAATTTTACTAGCAAAACAAACCAATTTGGTCATTTCAAATCATAAAGCAAAGCAAATTCATTTGTATAGCGCATTTCATACACAAGTTAACTAAATGTGCTTTACATGATTAAAGGCATTTGAAAACAAAGAGAAACATTTACAACGAGATAACAACAATCACAATTAGGGCTGACCTCACCTCTGTTGGCATCTTACTTCATTTGTGTGCAGCATAATAGCTAAATGCTCCTTCACCATGTTTGCTTTGGACTCTGCGCTCCACTATTTGACCTGAGTCAGTCGATCTCAGAGCTCAACTGGGTTTGTATTCCGTAAGCATTTCTTTCATGTATTCAGAACCTAAATTATTTAGTGATTTATAGACCAGCAGACTAGCAGAACTTTAAAATCTATTCTGAAGCTCACTGGAAGCCAGTGCTAGGACTTTATGATTGGAGTTATACGCTCTGACCGCTTTGTTTTGGTCAGAATGCGAGCTGCAGCATTCTGAATGAGCTGCAGTTGTTTAATACTTTTTTTTTTTGGGGGGGGGTCCAGTCAGAAGACCATTACAGTTATCAAGTCTACCTGAGATAAAAGCAAGGATGAGCTTTTCCTGGTCTGTTTGACACATACAAGACTTCACTCTTGATATGTTCTACAGATGGTAGAAGTCAGTTTTTGTGATTGATTTGACATGATTGAAAGTCAGGTCGGAATCAGAACAATAAGGTTTCGGACTTTGTATATGTTTTTTTTAAAGATGGAGAGTCCAGGTGTTTACTAACAGCAATTCCTCACATTCCTAAATGCATGGATAAATCATTATTACTCCAATTGTTGTACTTGATTTTAATAGTATATTTTTTTCCTGTGCAGTCTTTTTTTAATTAAGAGTGGGATTTTTAACCTAGCACATAAGTGACTAATGTGGTCACAGTCTCGAGCCCCGCATGCAGCATTTTCAGTCTCTTTTTGTCCACAATGCTTCAAAAACTAATTAGACCTTAAAAGCCCCAGACAGCAGACACAGCGGAGTCCTCTGTTGTGGGAAAATCCCGTGTGCTTTCACAGTGTAATCCTTGTGCTCGTATCTGCATGTACCCCCAATCCAGTTAACTAAACACACCTTCTCTTCTCCAAGATTAGCAACACTACCTGTGAATCTTGCGTACTATGACGACCTTTTGTAATCGCTTCATTTGCGGAATTCACTCTCGAGATCAGGGCTCCCTCGAGAACAAAATGTGCAAAGTTGGCACCAGTTGAAAACTTCATTCTACATCCTTCCTATTTTTGTTCCTTGTTTCCACCTTTTCCTTTTATCAGAGTTGGACCGAGGACTGACTGAGCCCCAGATAAAAGTGGTCTGCCGACAGATGTTGGAGGCTCTAGCCTACCTCCACAGCATTAAGATCATCCACAGAGACTTGAAGGCCGGCAACATCCTCCTCATGCTGGATGGGGACATCAAACTAGGTGAGGAGTTGACTGGGTGGGCATTTATTTGTTCTATAAAGAGGTTCCATTTCCCGTTGAACAAATTTCAGGGGATTTATAGCCAAAGAGGATAGTGATACATAAATCCGGAAAATTGTCAATGTCACGTTTAAAAACAATATAGACCTGCTTAGTAGCACAATTGCAAATCCTTGGCCTATTCTTTGCACTATAGTAAAAGTATCTCATAAATCAGATTGATTTGTAGACTGGTGTTAAAACATATCTTTAGTGCAAGAAGGTCAGTTTATTTGATGGAAGCCTTATCTAATGTTTTCCATTAATCATCCAACTGTCTAGCTCCACTCTATCTGCACTGGGTAAAAAGCCAAAATATGTTATACAAATTACAAACTGCTTGTTGGAAAAGAGATTTGGATAACACCGTGTAACACTACAGCTTCTCATTGAAACTTTTTTTTTTTTTTTTTTTTTCTTTTAGGTCATGTAGAATATAAACTCTTGCGTGCCTTTTATGCTGGAACAGTTTTGCTGGAATTTTTAATCTCCTGCTGTGGTTTCTTAGTATTATTATGCTAGGACCCTTAACTGTAGCATCACTGTGTGGGAAAATATAATAATTATTATTTTTAAATAAATGGGCACTTTTGAAAACATTCTTCACATTGCACTGCAGTAGTGGATGTGACCCAAAGGTTAGTACGTTACACATGTAAAGCATAGGTGTCCAAAAAAGGTGGTTGAAGTGGTTTCTTTGTCATTCAAGGCAGCATTGACATTATAAAGCTCAGATATAAAATGTTAAAGCACATGTAACTTTCTAAAATATAAACAATTTTGCAAATTTATTTATAGAAAAGGAAGAAAAACTGCAAAGGCTCTCAGCTCTGTTAGTACGTCTAGTAAAACGGGCTTTACCGGTTACCACTTTACAGGATGTCAAGTTAGTCGATTGGGTCGTTATGCAAATAAACCAGGATCAAAGTGTATTTTAATTATACAACATTTTGGGTATGTCTTTTTCTTTATCATATTTTTAATTCACCCTGTTTTTTTTCTTCAAACCCTTAAGTCCTCCCTGTGACTCATTTACAACTGTCACCATTTTGTAACTGGATGAACAATTCTGTGTTATTTAATCATCAAATGAACCAGATGCTTTGAGGGAAACACACTTTGGCTGCTGCGTCGCTAAAGGGATCACGCTGCGTCATAAGTTAAACCGAGTGACGCGGCTGTGAGAGGAAATCCTCAACACGCATCTTTGCCCTTGAAATGCCAAATTTAGAATATTGTGGTGTTCTGCTTCAAGCCTTTAACACCCAGAAAATTAACAAAAGTATCTTACAAATAGCCCATAATGATACACGATGTTCCATTAGAAAGTTGAGGGTGTTCAAATAAAGCTTTGTTAACACCCTGATGCAATAAAGTGGTGCTTTATAATATATTCATTCTAGGGCGTCAGCCATACTAAAAGTAACTTTAGAGAATGACACACTTTGTCATAATTTAACTGGACAGTTCTGTTTAATATTTACCTACCATCTCCTGCAAGTTATAGGAATTAACTTGGTTAATTTACAGTATTTATACTTGCTAACACTATTAAAATTGAAATTATTGTCCATTATGATGACAGTGATTAACCTTGTAACAGACTGTGTGGAGAGTTCATGATATATGATATTAGTCAGCCCAACAAAATATGGCAAACCATTAACACAAGTCTCTATCTAATCAAGTTTTTTTTCTTTCATTTTCTAGCTGATTTTGGTGTGTCTGCAAAAAACACCAAAACCCTCCAGAGAAGAGATTCTTTCATCGGCACACCATATTGGTGAGTTTGACACGCTCTGAGCACCACACGGAAGCGAAGACACCTAAATTGGGATGCGCTAATCAATTGAGAATCCCTGAATGCAGAAGTGATGCATGGGGGAAAGACTTTGTTCCTCATTGTATGAAATGTTTTTTGTCCTATCCAGGATTCACTCTCCCGCATGTATGTAACCTGCGCTGTTAAAAATGTCAAATTCAAGCCAAAGCTTTACTGTAGTAACTGAATCTGGCACTTCTTGGGAATCCTTTCAATCTCTTAGCCACAAATGATCCATTAATCCATTTGCACACAACTTTAATCCTTAAATGTTGAAACAGAGCTGTTCCCCTCTCTTTACCCAAACAAACTGGGATGCTTGTTTGAAGGTTTCAACAGTGATCCTTCGCCACCGTTGTACCACTTTGAATAACTGTCAGTCACGAGAAACAAAAGGTTCCTCATCTATCCGGAAAGACCTGACCACTTTAACTGTCTAATGACTAAAGGAAACACAATTTGCCCTCTCAGTACACCGATTTGATGCTGCTGTCACAATCACTTGCAAATTACTTGGAAACACAAGCTAAGCGAGGAAGTGATCTTGTTGTTGATGTATGTAAAATACCAGGATCTCACTGCGTTAAATGTTTCCGGATCTAAGTTCTCTCGAATTACTGCAGGATTGTAACCAGTGTACTTAGTATGTCTTGTCTGTGTCGCCCAGGATGGCCCCAGAGGTGGTCATGTGTGAAACCATGAAGGACGCGCCGTATGACTACAAGGCCGACATCTGGTCCCTCGGGATTACACTGATTGAACTTGCCCAGATTGAACCTCCGCACCATGACCTCAACCCCATGAGGGTGCTGCTGAAGATTGCCAAGTCAGATCCTCCCGCCCTGGAACAACCCAACAAATGGTAAAGAAACTTTGTCCAAATTAGGAAATGTTTTGTTCTCAAGGTTCATTGCCATTAACGGCCATGGTGAATCAGCGTGTAAAGATGGTTGTATTGTATCTCTCTACAATGGATGTGATTCAGTCACTTCACGAATACCACACCCATGGTAGATATATTCCTTTTAAGAACAAAACAGGAGTGTGTAATTACGATGGTAATACCACTGTGGTGCATCCATTGAAAGAGCTAATGCTGCTATTGAAATGGATTTCCACCAGTTAAAACCATAACCAAGTAATGAAGGAAGAAAAGTGAGGTGCAATGTGTAGTATTCTATTTATTATATTTGTATTATTGTAGTTCACTAAATGAAAAAGTAACAAATCTTAATTCTAGACACATCAATAAAGGTATCTCAATTTTTTTAAATTAATTGTACCTTTATTCATCTAGGTATGGCAAATGAGCGTATTTGCAATTCTGACCTAGTTGATAAACACCCTATACCCTAAATACCGTTTCTGCTGTTAAGTAAATAAAATTCAGTAAATGAATCAATGCCTCTGGCGACCATATAAGTTTATATGGTACGTTTTATTTTCTGCTGTCCAATGCGTCCCCTCCACTTACTGACATTGGACCTGCATAAAGTGCTGAAGAATGACTTGTTCCGTTCACCTTTATGAGGCAAGATGTGCAAGACTGCTTTCATAAAGTTGCTGAAAGTGGGCTCGCGATGTGCCGCATATCCATTATTCCTGTCGAGAGCTTGCTTTTACGAAACCCAGCTGTGCACAGGAGAGGGATTTGCATGGATCAACATGACACATCCACCACTGTTCTCATCTGAACACTTTACTACATCAAGCTGTCCTGCATGGCTTCCTCCCACTTTTCCTCTTTTCTTATTGTTTATATTGTATGACTATTTTTGCAGGTCACAAGAGTTTAAACATTTTCTGAGGAAAGCTTTGGATAAGAACCCAGAGACCCGTCCCACTGCAGTCCAGCTCCTGGGGGTAAGAACGATGCATTGCCCTGCATTACTTTATGATGAAACATGTCTGCTCTGTAGTTTAAACCTTAAACTTAATTAAACCTACAAACTGTACATTACGGTACATGGATAAGTGTGGTAATGCCATGTCAATTCTCACCAATGCAATGGAAAAAAAAAAAAAGGTATGCTCTTTTTATTGTGGCTGGAGCAGATTCTAACAAAATCTAAAGAACTTTCAACTTCAAAGGCACTTTGTCAAGGTGCAATGAATGATGCCTGCATATCAATACAAAGCCTCTCCAGTTCAAAGCGAAATTGTATTCACATGGCTGCATGCAGGGAACGTCAACACTTATTCATTAAGAACATTGCTTGGACTTCTCACTGCTATGTGTCTTGGTTTGGTTATGAACTAAAAACCGATACCAGGAAGCGGGAAAAAATAGCTAGAACAAATTGTGACGTGTTGTTGACACTCCACAAAGTAAAAATTTTAACTTTGTTGACTTTAATGTGTGCCTCTTGTACAGTCAAGACTGTACCAACTTTTTTGATATTGGGAAGATTAAAAAAAAAATACTGTAAAATTCTTTGTTTTAAACTTCTCAAAAACAGCTGAAGCCATGAAACTTATGTATGAACATGAAATCACATCTAGAGTACTACAAAGACCCGCTTGATACCAACTGTTTATGAAAAAAAAAAAGCAAAATCTGAAGTACAATTGACCATGACGTGGTTTGAAGCAGGAGAGTGATTTCTATAAAAAAAAATCCGAGCCATGGTTTTTCATGTCTTGATCCCGCATCTGGAGGAAAGCCAGCTGTTTACATTCCCAAGCCTCCGCCGCTGCGAACATGTCAGGATCACGCCTCGCTCTCCAGCACTGGCCAGTTGGAGAGATGAAAACCCAAGATCTGTGCAAGTACGCTGGGGGGTTCATCACCGGAGGGGGAGAGGGGATGGGTGTGGCTCACTGTTTGGTGCCATGCTGGAAGTTTTAGATTTGTATCGTGGTGATTGTCAGATAACATTTATTTCGGATAGTTGTGTCTGGCTTTTTTTTAGGTTCAGATTATTATACGTTTAAAAGTAACACAATGGTTAATCATAGAAAAGATGGTGTGTATGAGAGAGAGAGAGAGAGAGAGAGAGAGAGAGAGAGAGAGAGAGAGAGAGAGAGAGAGAGAGAGAGAGAGAGAGAGAGAGAGAGAGAGAGAGAGAGAGAGAGAGAGAGAGAGAGAGAGAGAGAGAGAGAGAGAGAGATCTCTCTCTCTCTCTCGCTCTCTCTCTCTCTCTCTCGCTCTCTCTCTCTCTCTAGAGAGAGAGAGAGATCTCTCTCTCTCTCTCGCTCTCTCTCTCTCTCTCGCTCTCTCTCTCTCTCCTCTCTCTCTCTCTCTCTCTCTCGCTCTCTCTCTCTCTCGCCTTTCCCCCTTACTATATATATATATATATAGACTGTTTGTTGCCTACAGGTCTGAAAGAGTAAAAACTAAGATTAAAAAGATTCAAACATGTCATTCACATTACACCTACAGGTGGCTGCATGGAGATATTCGCTGATGATTAAAAACAACATTTTCCTCAAATGTTGATATCGTATGACTTAGTAGTAGAATATTATCAAAATGGTATTTCACTCTCTGGTGCTATCTTCTCCCTCTACGTATTTTACAACTGGCACGGGGGGACAAGAACAGTCAATCAGAGACTCTTGTGGCAGAAAGAATGACTGAGGCTGTGTTGTCAACCATTGACAACCGCATGCTGGAGTGGGGCGCTTTCACTTTCAGTTTCGACTTGGCAACAATAGTTATAGGGAATGGAAGGACCGCAATGCACCTTTTTGATAAAATTATACAGTTTTTATGCTGAATACGAATCTTAAATCCGTTATGAAGGAAACTTTTTATTTTTTGATTTGCAACAAATGATCGCACATTACTGGATTCGCCGAAAAAAGACAAACGAAGCGGAAACAGGCGATCAGGGGCGTGACGTAGGACGTTGTGGCAACAAAATGGATCCCGTAGGAATACATTGTAAGAACATTGATAAATTTTCCGATAATTCGAGCAATGAACATTATTCTGAATGGTCCCACGAAGACAGTGAAGAATACGAGCTTAATGAAGACGTTAAAGGTTTCATCAATTTGAGGCAGTTGGACAGCTCACACGTTTGAATTCAGACGAAGTAGCTGGGAGTAAAGAAGGAAACATAGCAGTGAGACCCATTGTGGAGGCTATGCCTCTTGTTGGAAATATCGACTGGTTTGTGAAGTTTTTTTTTTTTTTGCTTTAGTTAGTCAGAAACTGATAAATAGTAAAGGCTTCTGAATGTATATACAAAGTTTTCGGTCTTGTTTTGAAATGATGCAAACTGCGTGTATTTAGTAATTTGGTACACGACAACCGTGGCAACTACTTTGCGTGTAAAATGCCTATTATTGCACCAAAACACACACAAGCCGATAATGTAGTCTAAGTTGGTATATTTTCACAAATAAGTAATAATATAATAATGTAATTCTGCTTTCATTTGGCTTGTCCCGTTAAGGATCGCCACAGCGTCTCATCTCAGATGAACGCTCATATTTGTTTGGCACAGTTTCAATGATAATAATAAAATGTATCATTTTTACGGATTGGTTTTAGCTTATAATCACTGAGGAATTCTCGAAACGAATGGGGTTTTTCTTCGACGTGACTACAAAAGACTCATCTTATCGTCGTTCCAAAACAGCCCCTCCCAGATTTTGTGATGTCAGAGGTCCGCCCACGAAATGTTTTGCAGGCAAGAGAAACTGGGTCAAAGTTCGCAGACTTAAAGTCATAAACATATTTTTTGGTACAAACATCGAACATGATATGCATTTTATGGAACAGTTGAACATATATTTTTTGTCTAGATAAGATAATTTGCATTAGAAATTACACATTCCATACAGTTTAAAAAGAAGGAATTGGACGGCTGTGTGGAAATAATAAGGTTAAGCAAAGGTTTTGAATGTCCCCTGCTGAAAATAGACATCAAAGGAGTGATAATTACCATGTACTCACTCGCGCATGCACTTTTCGACTTGGACAGTATACGGATACAGAATTATTAATGTTTTTGCTTAACAGGTAAGTTCATTGTGATTTGTAATTGAATACATTAAACCGCTACATGTAGCAATGGCATAATGGGCTTGTTGGGTCTTCGTGTTCATACAATACACATCTCTTAGTCATACATTTTACGTTTGTGTGTGGCACAGCTTAGTGGCTAGACTATTCCTGACCTGAAACTAGTGTATGAAAAGATATTTTTCTTTAGTTTTGTTTGTCAACTGGTAAACTGATGTTCTGCTGTAATGTGCGGGGTCTTATGTGATATAGTAACCAAGTCTTTTGTGGTGTATCAAAGATGATATTATAGTGGAAGATAGCCATCTTTTCCTGTGATTAGTGTTCCAGTAGCCTTTGTGATTGCTCTGCATTTTTTAGATATCGGGCATGCAATTATTATTCCCCCCTCAACACAAATTCCATGCGGAGTTGAGTGCTTCTGACCTTCATTGTATGCGATTTTTAGCACAAGTAATGATCACCACAACACATTCTAAAATCTACAATGCGTTGTCCCAGAAATTGCAGCTCAGGTGGCTTTATGGTGTGCTTTAACCTTTTCCCAACCAGGCATGCATGACTTGGTTCTTCTTAACGCAACATAAATCCACAAAAAAGAACATAAGCCGTGCTGTTTGCCTTCCTCCCAACTGTGACATTTCGTTCGCCTTGTTCAAATGAACAAAATTGTAATATATTCTGTTTTAGGCTTTACTAGTCCCAGAATATGCAATGTCTGGTGTAAATGTTCAATATTAACTGAAAGTTGCAAGGGCTCAAAATTAAGTTCCTTTCTTGGCAACAGTCAGTCACCTTCCTACTTTAGATCTGATAATGAAGGCGGACCAGCGAGGTCACATGTTGTTAACCCAAGCATTATTTGTTACAGTGCAAATACAAACAATATTTAATTTTGTATAGATGATCTTAATAGTAATTCAAACTTCAAAAGTGGAGGAAGACTGCTGGTGCTGACCAGGCAACTGTCCTGGGTGCCCTCGCCACCTCAGGGATCCTGCACAGGACAAGGGATGGATGGATGTTCAATTCACCCGATGCAATGTATGTCTGCCATCTGTCCCGTAATAGGACACCACTCAGCATTTACACTTCCTGCTTCATTAAACAATAGCTGACGGTTGTCTCTAATCAGCCAAGTTGAAGCTGCTGCCAATTGGAAGAACAGCAGAAAGTGGACAATGACAACTGTGACACAACGTGCGGATATTTGCCAGTGTGCACTTCCTTAGATGTCAATCACGTTTTTCCTCTTTGGTCAACCAGTCCAATTAAATTACACCGCATGTGAATAATGCATGGCAAGTCTTATCTATGATACATTCATCTTTGAAATGTGCAGACGTTCTAAGCCTTTGAAAGCACATTTAGCCTCAACAGACTTGCTGTTCTAAAGGTGTGATGTTGAGGTATTGTCATATTGTGTGTCGGTGCAGGTACCTCGTTTGAGTGGTAAGCAATTAGGATCTGGCTTGTGGCGGATTGAATTTCATCAGCAGTGTTCATCAAAGTCTTCTCTTTCTGTCTCGCTGCCTCCCGAGCCAACAAATGACTGCTATTGCTCACATTTTCATCAAGAAACACACTTGATTCCCTTGCCAGTACTCGTGTAATATTTCCCTGTGTTATCCACCAGCACCCTTTCGTGAGCTCAGTTACGACGAACCGCCCGCTGAGGGAATTGGTGGCTGAGGCCAAGGCTGAAGTCATGGAGGAAATAGATGACAATGGAGAGGAAGGAGAGGACGACGACGCAATGGAGCTCACTGTGGTACCAAACCTGATTCATTTGTCTGATCTGTCACTGCATTTAATTCTTCATGTCTAAAAATAGTAGTTCACAATTTCTCCCGATTTACAAAGGTATACTTCTGACTCTAGCTGTAGGTAGTCAAGTGCAGAGGGATGCTTTTCGTTGGATATTGATGATAATCTAGTCTCAAGTCTGTTTACACTTCTTTCCCCCTCCCCCCAAAAAGCACAAAAATTACATCTGAGGGTAAAAGAACTGAACTCGCATAAAAAGAGAAGTTAAGAATTGAGGTGAAAAAGTTATGCAGAAAGGTAATTTCCATCACCTACAAAATCTCATATAAATTGCCTTAGTGTGTGTTGTCCCCCCAATATTGTTAACATTCAAACTTGGAAAAGCATGCGCAATTACCTCAAGATTATAAGTGAACTGCACGTCCAGCTAGCCTTTAAACAACATTTCTGGGTAAACATTGGTTTCCTGCCAAAGGACTGAAGGTCGCTTCTGCTGAGGTCATTCATGTGTCCACAGAGTCCATGAGATTAGAAAGTAATGTAGAGCACGAGGGTGCACTTTACCACCCTCAGGATACACAAAAGAACAGGAACCGAAACACTGGCATCCAGCCGGACTTTAAATTTAGACTTTGGTATTACGCCTGTAACAAAAATAGGAAGAAAAAAAATTCCGCCTGAATTGTTTATTGCCGCGTATTGTTCTACCTGTGCTTTCACATTTAAACCAGGAAAATAACGAGACCTTCAGAGCATGTGTTTAAAAAGCTGTTTCGTTTTGCCAGTAATTTTATGGAATCCCTCTTCTTTCTGGACTGGTTTTATAAGATCCACAGTGTTTGGAATCTCCGTGATTAAATGTGAGATTGTTATAGCACCTATTTCCTCAAGTCTTAATTAAATAGAATATACGTACTGTCGTTTGCATTGCATTTAATCTCATGTACTGAATCAGATTTGATATAAGGGAGGATTGAGAAGGAATGGCTGCATTCTTCCCAGGCAACGATTGTGTGTTTCACTAAAGATATACTCTTTGACATACTGTATTAGGAGACTAGTAATTAATGTAGTGTTTGGTCACATAATTGCATAATCTGAGTCGTTTCTCTTTGCCATTGCCAGACCAGTCAGACCAGTTTGGAAGGAGACCAGTCTTCAGGCCCATCCAGCCCCACGACATCCGCACCGATGTCACCCCAATCTTTACTGGGGAAAGGAGCAGAGCCAGTATCGGCAACAGAGGAGCAGCCGGAGGCAGTCACGGAGATCCCTATTCCATTACCACGGCACAATCTCCCCTCAAAGGAGCAGGGGGATTTTGGAGAGAAGCTGGAGTCAGAGAAATATGAGAGCGGCGTGTCGATCAAGACTTCAAGTTCAGACTCTGGGATCGAGGATGGGAAGACTACTCCCACATCTGAGGAAGAAAAGGTACCATTTGTCAGCCAACTTTTACTTCAGCCTTCCCTCCAAATTCCAGATAATTGATTTCAACAGCCGTCCTTCCATTTTCTATTGTTTGACCTCAGTGGTATTTCATTTAGGGCTCTGATAAATTGAAGAAATAAAAAATTTTGATTACAGTTCTAAGCAGAATCTGTGCCATGAAGTTGACAAAATTTTTCTTCCAGCTTCTGCCCGACTCCCTTTTAGAAATACATTGTCATGATGGTGACAAACCAGCAGCACAAAAGTATTCAAAATGTCCGCTACGGCAGCATGTCTAAAAATAGCTTGCAGTATAAGTAAAAAGCATACATTTGCGTCTGTGCTTTTATGAACCAGAAATTGTCTTTGACGCAATTAGGTCATATTGTTCGTATACTGTGGAATAACTATACTTGGTGAAACTCTCATCAAACATAATCCATTATTGCATGCTGGGTGTTGTTTTCAAGGAAATAACATATAGTATTAACCAATCAATTAATCGTTATCCGAAACATTGGAGCTGAATTTTTATGAAGCCTGTTTTTCTTCTTGGGCTAGTCCAAATTGTTTGAGAAACACTTGAAATTTGAATTTGTAACAGTAATCAACATTTTCCAGGTGGCTGTGGAGGCGGAGCTGCTGCCGTCCCTCCCCCAATCTGATACATCCGAGGAAAGCGCCGACTGTATCGAGTCGCCACAGTTGCCCAGGAGCCAGGTGTCTCCAGACCAGGGCACACAAATAGAGAATGAACAAGCTACTACCGGCCCAACGCAGACCCCAGAATTGATTTCAGACGCTTCTTCTCCGGCACCTAGTTCCGGACCGAGCAGCATCCTCAACAAGATAAACACTGATCGAGCATCAATGGGGTCCTCTCCTGAAACGGTCTCGCCATACATTAACGGTCGGGTCAACAGCACACGCTACTCGTACTCTGGCAGCATGGAGACCGAGAGCATGAAGAGCCTGTCTCTTAATAAGGAGAGCTTCTCAGTATCTGCAAGGGTGAGTTCACATCCATCATAGGTATCCGTGTGCATTCCTAAGTTTTTTTTTTTTCTTTTTTTTTTTCTTTTTTTAAAATCTCCTTTCAAGTGGTGAAAACGTTTTGACTCTGGCTCCCAGTGTCATCCGGAAAGCTCTTCCTTGGGAAAAGCACATAGAGAGGAACTGAAAGTGCATTGTTTTGCTTTTGGGGTGTGTAACAACTGAAACAGAGGATTCCCTGTTTTCACAAAGCTTTCTCTCACAGATAGAGGAGGCGGAATATTTAACTTTTGTTTGAGATTGGTTTGTCTAGTTGTTTGCTTGACAAAGGTTTTGTAGAGCTTGAAAGTTTCTGAAAACACTGCTGTTCTTTCCTTTGACGTAGTGGCTGGTATGATAAACGATGATGAAAACAACAATGGTTGTGTTCTAGTACTTCTAACACCACAATTTATGCTTACTGCATCTCTTAATCAACTTAATCACATTACTTACTGAGGTTTTCCTGCATATCAAATTTTATAGCGCGTGGATTCAGAGTTTAATCCTTAAACCTGCAGATACCCAGAAATAATCTTAATAAAAGTGTGCTGCATGATGTTTAATGTTTGTAATGAGTTAGGATTAATGCTGGGCTACAATACATAACTCTAACAAAGCCAGCGTTTTTCAATGAAGACCAAGCAAATATGGCAAATATGAGCGAGTCAGTTGCATCATTGGATTCCAACAAGCTTTCCTTGCTGAAAAATATTCACCGTGTTCCATTCTTGGAGATCCAATCTGTCCTTTGTACGAGCACAGTCCAGCGCTTGACCTCAGTGAATGGAGCTTTCTATGCGTCTCACTGTCACTTGGTAGCTTCTGGGGCTTTATGGACTCTGACAGACCGTGACTGCAATCCTGTTGACTCTGTGTGGAGTCTTGTTTCCTTTTTCTTTGTTTTCTTTTTTTTTTTTTTTTCCCAGAACCACTCATTCAATGAGAGGCGCTGTGATGCTAGTGAATGGACTCTGGATATATTTAACATAGTTGGAGTCTTTCTTTTGCTTGTATGATTGTAGTGGGGCAATTTTTCTGAATCCATGTACACACAGTGGTCACATAAAGTAAAAGCCATTTAAAATGCACATCCATTCTTGTGAGAGTCAACCGAGAGACATTACCCTGTATGCCAGATGCAAACTATTACAAATTTCACAGTGCAGTACAATTTTACACTTCCACAAATTCCCACCGTTCACTTATTATTAATACCTATACACTTGTAGTACTCTGTATTGGATTTGATTAGATGTGGCTCAAACGAGTATACTAATAACTTCCGTCTATAAAGTACCTTTGTGAGAATTCCATCATCTTTTTTTGACCTTTCTCCCCCCCCCCTTTACTTTCCTTCCTCCAGGACTACTCGCGGAAGACTTTAAAGCGAACTAGGAAGTTTGTGGTTGATGGTGTAGAGGTGAGCGTGACAACCTCGAAGATCATCAGGGACGATGAGAAGAAAGATGAGGAGATGCGATTCCTCAGGTATGCGGATGACTCTTCTATCCATCCCATATGCAAATGAAAAGGAATGCTTCACTCATTAGCATTTTAAGACTGAAGGAGTATTAGGGCTCTCTGGATAAGAAAAAAGTACTTTTAAATATGTTAAATAGATATACAGACGTAAATATTAAAATATAATTAATTTCTATGTATATAAAAGTATAAAGTTGCAAAAGGATCCGATTGTCTATCTTGATTACATGAATGCATTCTTTCACACAAGCCCTACACCTTCATTGCTCGTGACATCTAGTGGTAGGAACATGACACTACACCTACTACACATTTCTAACTACAATTGTAAATGACAATACACTTTTTTTTTTTTTTTTTTAATCGTGGTCTTTGTTGTCTGTGTTTAGGCGCCAGGAACTCCGTGAGCTGCGTTTGCTCCAGAAGGAGGAGCAGCGAGCACTGGCTCAGCTACAAGCCAAATTGGAAACGCAGCGAGAACAAATGCAAAAACGCTTCGAGCAGGAAATGAATGTGAGATGCAACACAACGCCTATCCAGTTACACGTAATCACTGAAAATCGGATGTATTGTTGAGTCTCGTTCCCACTGATGTACAAAACAGCCTGCAAACATTTAAACAAACTGAAATGGAATCGTAAAGTGTTCCGAGATAAGATATCAAAAATCCTCAGTCCTAACTTTGTCCAATAAGCTGCACTTTATGTATCAAATTTGAACATCACTCATGTCAAAAGGATGATTTTATTTTGGAAAGGTTTTGGCTAAAAACTCAAAGTTGATCCTTTAAGTAAACAGTTTTTAGTGACCTCATGGCCAGTTTCTTCTTTTTGAACTGTACAAATTGAGCGGCTTTCTAAGTGGGGCTGCTTTGATTTCCACTCTAATAAATCACATTCTCATGAGCCCTAATGTGCCATCCCCAGGCCAAGAAGAAGTACTATGATGGGGAAATGGAGAACCTGGAGAAGCATCAGAAGCAGACTGTTGAGCGGATGGAGACTGACCACCAAAGCAAACTCAAAGAAGAAGGCAAACGCATCAAAGCAGACCAAAACCGTGACTATCAGAGGTTCCAGGATCATCTCAAACACAAGAAAAAGGAGGTGGGTATATGGGTAAAATAGAGGGTCCTAAATTAAGTTAGTCTCATTTAGTTCTTCAATCAGCATTCCAGTATGTAGCATGCACTATGATTTATTCCCCACTATTTCAATGCAATTCTATAGTAAGTCACTGATGTTGTTTGGGTTAGGCTACATTCACCCAACTTTGGTGCAGCCAGTGCAGTATCAGTTGCCACTCAGTAACATGAATCTGAGTGTATTGCCGTGCATCTCGATACTGGTGTAAGATAAAGTCCACCTTTCCCTCCCAAGTCCCCGCCGAAAGGTTCTGACTCCTTTCCCAGCGACCTTGAACAGGATAAGCGGCATAGAAAATGGCTGGATGGACAATCTATAGTATTCAAACCGTATTAATAATTGATTTCCCTCCTCCACAGAAATAGATAAAGTAACATTTCTTAAATGTACAGTATGTTTGGGGAGGTACTTATTTTATTGCACAATTTTAGACATTTAAAGGTTTTTTAACAGCGTCTTTGAATGTATTTTTTAAAACACACCAAGGATTAAGAATTAGACACTTGACATGTCCTCTTATTTGACTCACTGAAATATGCCAGTTTTTAAGTACTGTCCCTGCACTTTTTTTTTATTCCTTTTCAGTTAAAACAATCTGTCGACAAGCTGCCGAGAAATGAGCGCAAAGAAAAATTGAAACAACACATGAGCTCCTTCCAAGAATCAAAGCAAGTAGAGGTGGGGTCACTTGGATTTTCTGCTCCTCGTATTGCTCTTTAAAGCTCAAGTGTCGTCAAACGGATGATTTTTGGTATATTATTAATGAAAAACCCACAGCCAATATAGTCCCATGTGTTTTTTCACCACAAAACATGATTTTGACATATACAGCTTTTTGTAACTCACGGCATGAAAATCCTCTCAGGAATTTGTCGAGAAGAAGCAGGAAGTGACGTAAAGGACAGTGGCGCCCCCTCGTGGACTCGTTTGTTTCCATTATTTTTACCTCTGGGAAGGTAGCTCGTTGTTCCTTCGTGTTAGCCAAAATGCTGGCTCATTGCGGTGCTGGACATTGCTTGAACACTGGGAGAATGGAATTACCCTTCATAAGTTTGAAAGAGACCCTGTTCGTTGTGAAAAATGGATTGCACGGATGCAGAGGGCGAGAGCTGTGTGGGTTCCAAATAACAGGTAGGTGTGTATACAGCTACTAAAAAAAAAAAAAATTGTTTGGGGCGGACCACGTAATCGGTCTCTCTCATAACGTAGCAAAAGATCCGCGTATGAAATGTGTCGATGTGCGCATCGCCCAGCCAACAATTTCTCACTCGGCCTGCAACATAGCTCGGCTCCACCCCCTCCTTATATAGCACAGCGGGCCGAAACTCAGCCACACCGGCTGAGGCGCCGCGTTCGGCGGTCACATCTTTCGCGAAGGCTGCTCGTCGGGCTTTGCAACGGGGGCGGCTCTGAAGAACCCAGCCGAGAATGCGTTACTTAGCCGGCTCGACTGTGACTAAAGCAGTACCGCTCGGCTCTGTCATAAGCCACATCGGCCGGCTGCGATGAGCCGCGATGGCTCACTCCACCGCGGGAGTGGATTGGACGGGATGTGGTTTGGCCATGATGGGATATCATCTGAATATGGCTCGAAACAATGGTGTAATATTGCCCTGAGGGCTCGAAACAATAGTGTAATATACTCGGTTGTGTGGCGTTGTCCTTTTCGAAAAGAGCTTCCGTGTCAGAAGGGGCGTCGGAAAAATGCGAATATCTCAGTTGTTCTGCTTCCATAGTAGCAGGCACTGCGCGTTTTCAACGGCGGAAGTGACGATGACGTCAAGGACAGATGACACAACTAATATGGCGTCCACTTGGATGTCGAGGGACACTCAATTGCGCAACTTTGTGCATGGATGATGCGGTCTCCGCTCACTTTTTTTTTTCGTATAGACATTGAAGTGAATACTGTTTTATGTATTTTTCATTACAATATCTATTTTATAATGTTTATAGGGATGTCACCCGCAGTTTAAAGGTCAAGTGTCATGAAACGGATGATTTTTAGTATGTTATTAATGAAAAAATGTCAGCCAATATGTGTTTTTTTTCACCACAAAACATGATTTTGATGTATACAGCTTTTTGTTACTCCTGCCATAAAAATCCTCTCTGCATTTGTTTTCGAGAAGAAGCAGGAAGTGACGTAAAGTACAGCGGCGCCCCAAGTGGACTCGTTTGTTTCCATTGGTTTTACCTCCGGGAAGGTAGCTCGTTGTTCCTTCGTGTTACCCAAAATGCCAGCTCATTCCATTGCTGGACATTGCTTGAACACTCGAGAGAATGGAATTACTTTTCATAAGTTTGAAAGAGACCCGGTTCGTTGTGAAAAATGGATTGCACGGGTGCAGAGGACGAGAGCTTCGTGGGTTCCAAATCACAGGTAGGTGTGTATTCAGCTACTAAAAATAATAGTTTGGGGCGGACTACGTAATCAGTCTCTCTCATAACGTAACAAAAGATCCGCGTATGAAATATGTTGATGTGCGCGTCGGGCTGCTGCGTGGACGGCGGCGAATCTGAAGAACCCAGCCAGCAATGTCTCACGCATCCTCGTGCGCGCAGTAATGCCCCCTGGCTCGATGGTGTTCATCGCGTTCTGCGGTGGCTATATGGCGCCGAAAATCAGCCACACCGGCTGAGGGGCCACGTTCGGCGGTCATGGCTTCCGCAAGGCTGCGCGTTGGGCTTTGCAGATGGGGTCGGCTCTGAAGAACCCAGCCGAGAATGCCTCACTCAGCCACGTGCGCGCTGTAAAGCACCCCGGCTTGATCGTGTTGTTCATCGCGACTGCGGCATCTGAACAACCCCCTAAAGCAGCACCGCTCGGCTCTGTCATAAGCCACACCGGCCGGCTGCGATGAGCCGCGAAAGTGGATCAGACGGGGATGCGGTTTGGTCATGATCGCATATCATCTGAATGTGGCTCGAAACAATAGTGTGATATTGCCCCGCTAATTTCACTCGGTTGTGTGGTGTTTTCGAAAAGAGCTTCCGTGTCAGAAAGGGCGCGTTTGTCTCTCATAGTTAGGGTGCACTGCGTGTTTTCATTGGCGAATGTCCGGGTGACGTCACGGACGGAGAATGCAGCCAATATGGCGACCACTTGGATGTCGTAGGATGACACTTCTGCAACTTTGCGCATGGGTGACGCACTCTCCGCTCACATTTATTTTTTCGTATAGACATTGTGGTGAATAATGTCATGTATTTTTCATTACAATATCTATTTTAGAATGTTTATAGGGATGTCAGTTGGGCTTTAAGACAATATCATTCATCTCCCTCAAGGAGGAACAATTCCTGGCAGCCCAGAAGAACCACCTGGAAACTACCCTCAACCAAATCATCTTCAACAACAAGAAAGAGATTGCCGATACAGAGCGTGATTGTCTCAGCAAGAAGCAGCAGCTCATCAGAGGTTTGTGATCAATGTCGTAGGATGCCTCGTGCTTGCGCTCTTCCGCATCCATCAGTGTCTGCTGAGCTGATCTCACCATCTTCTTGCCTCTTTGCTCAGATCGGGAATTTTCGATGTGGGAGATGGAGGAGCGGAACCTCTACGAGAGACACCAGCTACTAAAGCAGCAGCTCAAAGATCAATATTTCCTCCAGAGGCATCTACTTGTCAAAAAACATGGCAAGGTCAGGTCATTGAGGCAAAACTGTTTCAAACAGTAACAAATCAGGACTAAATTGTTCAGTCTTTGCATTTTTCAGCACTTAGCTTCATACATATTCAGTATATTTGGGGGGGGGGGGCACTATTCACAGGCACATTTAATGTATTTGGCTTGGTGTCCGCAGCCATCACGAGTATCCAATACGTTCAAATAAGTCACCCATTCCAACTGCAAATTCTAAAAATGCCACAAACTGATTCCAAAATTTTTTTTATAAATAATTTCAAACTCATTTTAAGATAATATCACCTCTACAATACTTAAAATAAAATAATAGTGCCACCTGTTTCTATTTTGCCTTCCAATCCAGGAGCGGGAACACATGCAGCGCTACAATCAGCGCATGATCGAGCTCCACAAAGCTCGGCAGCAGCAGGAGAAGAACCGCCTGCCCAAAATCCAGCGCAATGAAGCCAAAACGCGCTTGGCCATGTTCAAGAAGAGCCTTCGCATCAACTCGACAGGCAGCAGCTCAGAGGACAGGGAGAAGATTAAGCAGGTAGACCCTATTAGGGAAGCAGGAGGTTGCTGTCACGTGTAGGACGCTTGCTGGTAATTCCAGAAAAGACTTCAAATGACATATAATGCATTTTTCTGCATTGTATAAAAGCTTGTTTGAGACATGCTTTTGTCAAACGATGCCAAGTATGAAGAAATACGACACCATATGTCAGCATTATGTTGCTGAAATTATCCCATTTGCGAGCATGGCCATGTCTCATGCAGTGAGTGAGTGAGCGAGTGCACACCCCAGCCCACGTACATTTAGTCCGGGGTTTGTTTACAAAATGACACCTCCGATCAGTCGGATCAGCTTATCAGCACCGTTTGTGAGGCAAGGCGTTGTTGTACCTTTACATGAGGCTTGTAATGACTGATTTTGTCTCTCCTCTGAAGTTTACCCAACAGGAGGACAAGCGTCAAAAGAACGAGAGGCTGCTCCAACAACAGAAGCACGAGAACCAGATGAGGGAGATGCACGGCGAGTGCGAGGGAAACATCCGAGAGCTGCAGCAGCTGCAGGTACACATGCGCGAACCTTTTTTCTTTTAGTTTTTGCCTGTGCACACACAAAAAAGTTATTTTAAAAAAACATCCACGTTGTTACTTCCTCAGAATGAGAAGTGCCACATGCTGGTCGAAAATGAGACTCAGAGGCTCAAACATCTTGATGAGCAGCACAACCAGGTGCTGAAGGACTGGCGAGAGAAGCTGAAGCCAAGGAAGATAGTAGGTTTCCCATCATTATCTAAAATTTGTCCGGCTGACTCGATGAATGGAATCATTGTGATTACTGAATAAAAAGTTCATAGCTCCACAGTGTTAATTCTTCCACATGGATTAATACAATAGCAGACGCACGCACCACTCTTTATAGAAATAAGTGGGGGAAAAAAAAACAAGACAGTCATATGTTAGCAATTATTTCACTTTTAAAGAAGATAAAGTGCAATTCGTCTTCTGAAAAGCACAGCATTATGTCTATTATCACGTAATTGTATGTAAAAATGTACTTTTTTTTTTTTTTTTCGCTGTCTAACTGCGAGTTTGTCTTCAACTTTCTGCATCTCAGGCACTCGAGGAGGATCTGATCAACAGGAGGAAGGAGCAGGACGCTTTCTTCAAGATCACAGATATTGAAGACTTTCCGAGTCCCGGGGGATCCGTTGGCAAACTCTCCAAGTTTGTGCCCTACCAGGACTCCTCCACTACATAAGCGCCTGCCGCTGCGGCACTCACAAACACACACGCGCACACACTTTCTCAAAACTGTCTCAAAGTCACACCTACCTGCAAGGCACTTGTTTGCATTGTTGGTCATTGTTGCTTTTTGTTTTATGCGTTTCTTATCCTGGACTTTTTCTTTAGTACATAATCTTCACATTGTTGGTTGATCAAAGGCCACACCCCATTTATAGTTAATATTGAAGTGAGAATATATTTTATTCGGTAAAAGGGGATAATTTTTTTTAACACTTGTAAGAAGAGGGTTGTTTGAAAGGGCTGCCTTTTTTTTTTTTTTTTCCGATGTAGATTACAAAATACGTCAACTAGTTCCATTTCTGTATGCCTTATGTTTTGAGAGAGCTGCCAAAGGGTGCACTTTTTAATTTATTTTTGCTAGCAGTTTATAATCTCAATTCATGACTGTACATTTTAATTTAAAAATCCTATGTTTTAACCCTAAACTGCGGTATGTTATTATTTGGAATGGGTTATCAGCTGAAACCAAATTTAGCAAAAAAAAAAACTATATATATTTTAATGATCATTTATTGATTCATCTTTAAGGGGAGAAGTGATAGTTTTACTGTAGAAATCAGCCACACTGGATGGGAAGTGACAAAGCCAAAGCGAAATACTGTTTGTTCGTTAGGATAAAGTGTTGTCTTTAATTGTTGCAGTGGTCAAACTGCGTGCTAACCAAAGTGCAATATTACTTTGTTTTTCGAGGTCAAACGTTTTACTTTTTGCCCTTTGCACTGAGGGGGGAATAACAGAGGAGTTTAAAATCCCACTTGAGCCGTCAAACATGCTTTTTTTTTTTTTTTTTTTAATATACAGTACTTTGGTTTGCAAGGGAATGCAAGGATTGTTTCTGATTTTATTTTTATTTTTTTGCCCAGCAAGTTTATATTGAATCCAAATTTTGGTACATTTTCATTCCACTCTCTTTAAATGTAAATTGTGTTTTGAGTCGAGGTTACTGGGTCCCTCTGCCTCGGTTATGTATGGTAGCTGATGCGTGTGATTGTATCAGAAGGAACCACTGTTGTAAATATCTAATAAATGCAGATTTTCTAAAAGCTGGACTGTGGCAAGACACTATTTCTTCAGTGAAGCAATTTAACCTATTGAGAGCAAGTGGATAACGTTAATTTTTTTTCTTTCATGACTAGAAACTTCACACACATTTAGCTCAAATTTCCTTTGAAGCATATCATTTCACCAAATTGTCGTGCTGGTTTTACAAGTTAAAAAGTCTGAATCGGCAAGAAAGTCAATTCATGAGTCCAAAGTCTTTCACAGGGATTTTCTCCTTATTTTATCAAGAAAAATACTATCTTGTCAATGTGCTGATGAACGGCTGCAGAGGAAGCTGATGCAAAACTGTGTTTTTCTATTCTTTGTTTATGGCTGGAAAATATAAGCAGAACCTCTTAAAGTCAGATTTTTTTGCACAATTTCACCACATGCTGATGCTATTCTACAAACCTTGGCAGTCAAAGTTTGAAAAGGTTTCTTACTTAATCCAAATAAAACTATATTACAAGATGCTGTGTTTGTCAAAACGTCTCACCCACAACTCAAAATATTTTTGAAGCATTTCGCCTGAAGGTGGTGCTGCATGAAAGCTTGTAAATTACTAAGATTAAATTTCTTATACAGGTCCAGGTTGATATAAATTTTCCTTACAGTTGCCAATCATGTGAATCAATGAAAATGGCCAGTGTTGTTCAGCGACAGGTATACATTTTTTTTTTCTAGTTGAACAAATTGCAACACTTTAAGCAGTTTTTTTCCCCCCCTTCCAGAATGACAAAGCATGGGCGGAATCACTAAATAAAACCACTAGAATGGGAAAACATCAGAAATGTTTATTGACTTAAGATTCAATGTAATAACAATAGTAATGACAAAAAGTGACAATCATGCCATGATGACCATCAACTCAAACATTTCTCTTTCATGTACTGGACCTAACTTACCCCATGTTCGTTTCGTTGCCTTTTGACTGTCAGTTGTGTGTCAAATGAACAAAGAGACCCAGTTCAAGTCTTGTCTGATTGTCTAGATATGTGAACTTATTTTTCCCACTTTGAGATGAAAGCCATGAATGCATTCGATCCAAACCAGATTTATCACCCACTAGCAATCAAATCCTCATTATTCTCACTTCCTTTATTTCCCCCTCTTTCGAGTTCCTTCAGTAATAACGTCAAACGATAGTTAATATGAAAAGTGGTGACATTTAAGATAGTCTTTACAATAAAAAATATTTGACATACTGTTCCACGCTTGAGACCAGTCAAGCATTTACTTTAAACATGTACTGTACATTGGTCACTTTTTTTAATATATATTTTTTTTAAAAATTAAATTGCTGTTATCGAACACCAAAGTGTAGCACATTGACAATACTGTAACTTAATTGCACTGATCACTTGGTCAGAGGTTTTTTTTTTTTTTTTTTAGAACCCTACTTTTTCAGTTAAAATATATCAAAATTTCTGTTCACCCCATTTCTTCACGTAGCTGTTAATTTTGTTTATGTATATTTTCATTATCTTCTGTTCCGCTTATCTTCACTAGGGTTGTGGGTGTACTGGAGCCTTTACCAGCTGTTTGTGGCCGAGAATAGGTTTTACACCTTGAATTGGTTGCCAGCCAATCGCAGGGCGCATAGAAACAACGATTTGCGCTCACATTCGTGTGTATGGGCAGTTTCGAGTCTTTAATTAATCTACCCGTGTGCTAACCAATGCCCTACCATCCCGTATTTACAGCCTTTTTTACAGATTTTTTGAATGTAATATTTTTCATAAATAATTACCACATTTATCTAAAATTCTTATAATAAATATGTAGTTATTGTGTAACACTTTTATTCATTAAAGGATAAATGTTGCTTTATTATTCTTTGAAGGAGGATATTGTGCTTGTCCTACGTGGAATAAATCCACTTTACAAGCAATACTACTAAAGATCGGCTTTACAGAGGTTATGAGTTCTCATTTAAAAAAAAAAAAAAAAAAGATAGTATTGAGAAATAAAAAGATGCAGTGTTGTATTTATTTAACTTAATGTACCTGGCAACTGGTCAGGGTGTGTCGAGTTTAGCTTTATATGAAAATTGGTACGTGGCGTAAAATTATCCACTTTTACCTCTGAACATGTGCAAATCTTGACCTGACCTCATGTAAAAAGGGGTGATGTTACACATCAAGGCAAAGTTGAATATCAGTAAAAGGAAACTTTGCAAAAGCAAAGGAAAAAAAACAACACGTGTGACCATCATGAACAAAAGCACTTCCAGTTGGCAAGGTGAACTCTCATAGTGATTGCTTTCAACACTTAAAGCCCGTTGAACCTCAATAAAACAAACCGTTTACTACAAAAAAAATCCTGGAACTTTTAGTGTAATTTCTCCCCTGTTTGCACCACCATACGGAGTCTGCTCTTGAATCCTGTAATCATGATTCTGATTTGGAAAATTTCTGACTGTAATTGGGGTTCATCAAAATGGTGAGCCGTGAGCAATGTTTTGTCCTCTGGTTGGTTGATCAGCTCAAGCTACGTTCAACTAAGAAAAGAAGTCTGTAGGGTGAGTATAATACTGTCTCTTTTGTTTTGTTTTGTTTTCTTAATGTTTTTATCGCATTATTAGGATACTTTGACTCTGGTTTGTTGAGAGAAATTCGGGGGACCTCCCTGCAAATTGCAAGGGTACACTAGCACACTAATGCTAATGCAAGGGAGAACCAGTATTTGACAAAAGGAACAAAGTTTTAATGTCATAGTCAAAAGAAGTGACCCCGCAAAAAATGTGTTAAGTAAAAAAAAAAAAAAAAAAAAAACGTACCTATAAATTAAAAATGATTTCTAGCTACAAAAGTGTTTTTTTTTTTGTATCTGTTTGTGTATGAGTGCTTCAAGGTTTCTTGCTCAAGTAATTTGAAGGGATCCAGCCCTCCACATCTGCCCCTATGTTCTTGCAGAACCACCAGCCACTGCTGTTCTTCTCCAGCACCTCAAAGAGCGTCCCCACCTTGAAGCTGGATGTCGGGTCATCGCCGTCAAAGTCGGCCACGGCCAAGTACAGCTCATCCTTGGTGGATTCCTTGAGCAAAGGTGGGAGCTTGTCTCTGGGGGGCCCGGGCTTGTCACTCTTCACCTGGAGTTTGGGGGGAATTTGGATTTTATTACCCTTGGGTTCTTCTTTTTCTTTGCTTGGGATAGGGGGAGAAAAGACCTTTGGTTTAGGCGGTGGGGGTCTGTTGAGCTGACCAGGTCCACTCTTAGGGGGTTCTTGAGAGTCCTTTAAAGCGCTTGGTGGTTTGCTCTCTGTTGGGCTGGATGGGGTGTTCTTCTTCGGAGGAGGAGGTCTTCTCGGAGCCAAGGCCGGGGGTCTGAGCGGTGCTTCCTTGTGGGGAGGCATTGCTGGTTTAGCAGGGGGCGGAGAGCTCTCTTGACTGTGACCGTTCACGTGTTTAGGGGGGAATTTTGCTTCATCGCTGTTTTTGCCATTATTCAGAGATGAGCTATGTAAGGGTGGTGCGCTAGGGTGGACCGCCACGGTGTCGTTCTGATGGTTGACCTCCCCTGAAGAAGAGCCGGAATCTGTGGGTTTTGAAGGTCTCAGCTTACTTCTCAGGTTGGTGATGTCGACTTTGTTCTCTGCTGGTGAATCCGGCTTCGTGGCTGGAATGGGTTTAGGTCTAATCACCGGCTTTGGCTTTATAAATACGGGTGGAGAAGCCGCCTCTTTCTCTTCTGGGACTTCGGACTTTGGTCTCGGTGGCTGCTTGGGTACTGGCTTCAAGTTAAACTTCTTAACTTCTTTGGCAGAGACCTTGTGACCACATTCCAGACCCATCTCATTACGAAGGTGAAGCGCTTTGCTCTTGTCATCTTTCTTTGGTTCTGGTGCTTTGTCTGGTTTGAAAGGTGCTGCCTTAGGCAGGCCCAGGGGCATGATGACCCCAGGAGCTGGTGGTTTAGGGGGCAAAGGCTTGGAATGATCGGATCTGACCAGTTTCTCTCCCACGTCAACGTCAAAGCCCTTATTAATGGACTCCCTTCGCGGTGGTAGAGCTGGTTTGTCATCAGGCGGCGCCACAGGAGCTGGAGGCAGAGGTCCAGAGAAGGCCGAAGACTTGGTAGCGCCAGACTTCCAGTCTCTCAGCTTGACTCGGGTACAGGATTCAGGGGCTCCGGTGGGCTCATCCGGTAAAGGCTTAGACCAGCTATTATCTGCACCCGGGACATTTGAAGAACTGCTGTCCTCTAGTTGCAGCCTCTCCATCTCATTGGGCAGAGGCGCCAGGAAGTTGGGCCGCACGGCATTACTTGTCTTCTTGTATTTATCAATAAATGTAGCCGGGGCCCAACCTTCTTGCTCATCTATCTGAATGTACCACCAGCCGCTACCATTCTTTTCAATCACCTGGTAAGATCGAAAAGAAGCCATTTTCACTATTTATTACATCTCTCTCACACTACTTCCAAATCACAAAGAGGTATCCTTCATTCACCTCCACTTTGACTCCAGCCTGGAAGCTAATCCCATCAGGGATTGTGGTCTGGAAGTCGGCTATTGTGTAGAACTCTTCCTCGACCTGTGGAGGGCCAGGCGGCTTGGGAAGGTTTGTACCACGTGGCTGTGAAAAGGTTCATGACAAAGATGATGATGATGATGATGAAGAACAGAACAACGCGATTCACAGTATATCTTCAAATGGTGGCTGGCATTGATTTACTGAATTTCAAAAAGCAATGGGTGTTTATTTAAATGTAGGTATTTATTTAAGATTCAACCTTCCTTGCGTGGTATTTGCTACATCCACTGCCATCTATTCAGTGATTGATCGAGAATTATCACGGTTTGTTTGTATTATATTGGAAAAAAAGCTGTATATTAGCATTTTCTGTCTTGTTATTCGTATTATTTAGTACATGACAATTCAAAATGTTCTATTTAAGAACCATCAAATATGATGAGTAAAGTAGTCCGTCTTACTATGGAAAGATCTCTGCGTGGAGGAGGTCTTTGTCTTAGTCCAAATTCTGTAGTTACAAAGAATCAGTCCAGTGGTCACAACAGTGCACGTTTGAAATATGAACTATCTAAAAAATATAATCTAATGACGCAATCATCCATATTGACTTACTCTTGTTGTCAGAAAATAAAGAGAGTCTATTTTCTTTCTGGCTGCCGTTTCGGGTCAACTGGCTCTGTTTGGAGGATCCATCCAGGTCGTTGGTGCTGGCGTGCGCGGCGCCGCCCGCCGCTTGCTTCTGGCTCTGAATGTCTGCCTTCTTCAGGTAAGAAGCCGGGGCCCAGCCCTCGCGTCCCTGGTGTCTGATTGGATGTCATATTATCAGTCTATGACAGTCTGAAACTTACTTAGGTATGCTACCATAAGACCATGCAGCAATAATTAAAAATTGCTGTTTTCATATTAAAAAACGACAGCAAAAACAAAATATACACACATTTTTTAAATTTCACTCTTCGTGACTGTAAAATAATGACACACTTCCAACTGAATGAATGGGAAATACATTTTGATCAAACAATATAAGAAAAAAAAAATGTAGTGTGCAATGTGTAGTCCAGGGCTTCATTCTCCTGAAGAGCATTTCACAAACTTTATTACGTCAAAGCTTATTTATTTGGATTTATTTCAGGGGTGTCAAACTCATTTTTGTCATGGGCCACATTGTAGGTCCAGTTTCCCTCAGAGGGACGTTATGACTGAAACCATAAAAATCTTTAATCGCCTCATCATATTTTTGGATCAAATTTATGAACTAGTGTTAAAATCAGAAATCAAGCACAATGGGCACTTCAACTATTGTTGTGATTTGGTAACAAATGATATGACAATTTGTAAGTTTTTTACAGATTTTAACAGGAATCGTGGAAGTTGACATGCATGATTTGACTTGGTGGGGCGGATCTGGCCCCCGGGCCTTGAGTTTGACATCAGTGGTTTATATGGAAGTAATCTCACAGCGCACCACCAGAAAAACAAACAGAAAAAAGAAACCCACAAAGAGTATATGCTGTAAATTGTAGGTCTAGAAAATGAGCATTTGCTTGTTCTGCCTTTTACTATTCATCGTTGGAATTGATGACCAAAGATACATTATTTGGAAATGAATAAAAACCCAACCATTTAAGTGGAATTGGATGATTTACCGCAGTATACGTGATAAGTTCTGCAAAACCAGTGGTTGGGAATCACGGCATTAGACATTTATTACGTTGTTTAAAAGTAGCTAACACCAGTTAGTGATATACCTGATCTTCCACCAGCCCTCCAAGTTCTTCTGAATGACCTCCACAATCATTCCTCTCTCTAGGTCTATCTCATCTTGGTCCCGGGCTGAGTAGGGATAAACTACGGAATACTTCTCCTCTGGAATAGGAATAAAAAGACCCAACTATAAATTAATAAGTGACATATTGGAATGCTAAATATTGCATTGTCTTAACTTTTTGCAGCATATATTAAGATATTTTTTTGTTGGAACCAACCAAGAAAGCATTGGAGAGAGAGAGAAGAGAAACATGCAACATACACAAGCATGCATACACTCACTGCTCACTTGATTAGGTACCACAGGCTCATTGCATTAAATGAGTGGGGGAAGTGTTCAGCTGCCATTTTGCCACCTGCGTATACAATATGTGAAGGTGTGGCCACGGTTTACAGAGATCAGTCGTCGAAAGTACAGTGGTACTCTTCCCCCCGGGACGCTAATCTTCGTGGAACGAGGTTTCATATTGCAATTTTTTAAAATTTGCTTGACAATGTCGATTTCAAACAATTTGATTGTGGCTTAAAATGGCGAGTCTGAGGTCAAATATTTCAAGTAAATATTTGGATGAGAAACACTTTCAAACCTACTTTAAATAGGAAGAAAAAAAGAGTCAATAACAGAGCGTGCCTACCTATTCCTGTATGTCTATGCCTTCATTCGTAACCTGATAATAGTCTTTTTAAAATCAGAATTTTTCAGACAACTCTTGCTTTAGATCTGATTAGGTCTAGATGTACCTAATTTTGTGAGCGGTGAGTGTACATAAGTGACGTGTAATTGTACGACCACCTCACTTGATTTAATTTACATTTATCATGGCCGCTTAAATGAAATGAAGATGAATTTTTTAAATGCTACATGCAAGGATTTAATTGACATGCACAGGCCTTAACAGCACACACCAAGCGTATAACGTGCGTGCGTAAACATACACAAAGAGACACATTTGAGTGTAAAAGGGTGAGTAGAAGAAAAGGGTGTGCGCTCCACCTTGCCCAAAGCCCGTGCTGAAAAGATCCCCTAAAGTGCGACGGCGGCCCACGTGCCTCGGCAAAGACCAGAATCTCTGAGGCGCTGACGTGGCAGCATGGTGAGGCAAGAAAGCAAGTAATACTGTATTACACCTCAACTCATCTGGAACGTCTAAATACATAAAAGCTAGGCTTGATGCAGTTCCTGGATCCTATCACATTATTTAAATGTTCTCCCAAGGCTACCTCACAGAGATGTAGGATTTGAACAGTCGCAACCACACAGGCAACGAGAAGGCTTCGTTTGTGGTGTACCTTCTTCTCCTGGAAGAGTGAAGTCGTCGGGGTCATCCTGGGCCTCGAGGCAGGTGGCAGGGACCCAGCCCTGTGCGTCTTCTGAACTCACAAACCACCAGCCTACAAGGGCACGATATAAATAACAAAGATAAGGGAGACGTATTCATCTTCATCTTGTCGGGGAAATGAACTGTGAAGAACAATATTTGGTTGAAGTGGGGCTTTAAAAAGGGACCCTGCACGGCTAATAGGCAGTAAAATGGTATGATTTATCAAAGTCAATCGGCGAGGAAAACTAACAGTGTTAATGTAAACGGCACAATGGAATAAATTGAGAAATCATGTCATGGGTACTATAACCGAAGTTATTCTTACACTGGTTTGATAAGTAAGATATTGTCTGTAAAGTGGTGCTAAACAAATGAAATTGATTTGACTTATAAGGTTAAAAATGTGACGAGAAAAATGACTGAATAGTTAGCGAAGGTGGTTGGGAACCTACCGGACTCATTTTTCTCAATGACCTCCACCACTTGACCTACACGGAGACTGATCTCAGAACTCTCCTGGTTCTCGTAGTCCGTTACTGCCACATACTGGTCCAAAACAAGCGGGTCAGCTGACGTGCCGTCTCCTGTTAGAGTAAGGACAGACAACTCTTATATTTACTGTCTGCTCTTTTTGTTTTTTAGGCAAAGTCTCAATAATGTAGAAAAGCCTCCACTCATTTTACGATTCATTAAATGTCATTAAAGCCTCTGATGGGATATCGCTGACATCCCATGAATTTTTATCACCTGTGCACTTTTCAGATCGTCACCTTGACATGGTTTTGAATAACGTTAGGTGATGCCATGCCAAGAAGAATTCCAACAAGGCCAAACTCTGTGCAGAATCACCGAGAAATAACTGAGAAGAGGCTTAACTAGATTCTGGAGGGTCACCCGGATGCAGAGCAGGTGGGGTAGCGGACGAGATTGGAGCAGCAGTGTGAGGGAAAATAACCATAAAGACCAAATAATCGGAACACAAATCCTAGCACTTGTGAAAGGTATAAATTATTAACCAACACCATAGAAATCCCACCACCAACACGCTGAAAAATAAAAAGACAAACACTTCAATCACTGGTCTCGTCTGGTTTCAACCCCAACTCCTCAAAACTACACTGAAACAAGTCTACGTGTAAACGATCATGATGGTGAAGACCGACACAGCAAGCAGATCACTGAAGGTGCAGATGGATGTGAAAAAACACAACTAAACATAGTTGCAACAATCGGGCTGATGAATTTTCACAACTATCTTGTAAATCAAAACTTCAAGCATCCTAAATACGGCACCTCGGATTGGGATGCAGATCCTTCAGTGAGCGGCAGCAAGCAAAGCAAACAACATGTCAGATTGTGTTTAAATCTCATAAAGCAGAATAAAAAAATAGGGAATAAACAAATGAGATTGTGATTATTGCTTATCCTAATATAGTAACTGGGGCGTTTTGCTACTCAGCTGCAGTGAGTACGAGGTGCCTAAAGGAATAGTTTGTACAAATTCCGTTTTTTTAGGTCGAGTTTCTACTGTTGTCAGCCAACAAAGCACCTGGAAATTATTAGAAGGGCTGCTCTCTTTAACAGTAGAATGCTTCACGATTTGATTGGGTTAAAGCAATGTTAGAGTGAACATCCAGAGGCTGATTTGAGTGCAGACCGACAAATAAATGTGCAATAAACGCCAGTGTAAACTTCATCTTTACAGATGCTACGCCTGCTCAGCAAGCGCTGAGACTGACACCACCCTCGCGTGCTGGTGTCAGTCATAGCTGCTAGCTTTGCCAACAGAATTATAACCTATATAGCCAATCTGTGAAGTAAATCTTGATGCATCAAAATTGTAAATCATGTCCCGCTGCACACCTCAAGTCTAATGGCACAGGAATATTAAGGACCTAACTACATAATGCAGGGCTGGGAGGAGCTCCAGCTCCATCCCAACTACGCAGGCTGAGGAAAGGGTAGCGTGTGTGTGCATGTGTGTCTGTGTGTGTTGACGGTCGGTAGGAGGCCTCTAGCGACTTGGTGCGTCGACACACAGCACGACCAAGCATGACAGTCAGTCTCTTACTACCTCGCTTTAGGAAAGTAGCCGCTCTCTCTGCAAACCCTGATGGAAAGGAAAATGAATGGAAAAGAAAACTGAAAAAGAATGACACGGATGCAACTTAAGAGCGAATGAAGATGTGAGAGATTTTATAGCTACTGTATCAATGTATGTATCTGTATAAACTATATATATTATAAGGGCAGGTTGGAAAACATTTATCATGACAGAATCTATGCTGTTATTCCACCACAAGAGGTAAATAATGTCACATCACAGTACATGTAGAGAGGTGCAATCACAGTCATAGAAGTAGGAAAAGAAGTCAGAACAACGTAAAATGATTTAATTTATCATAAATAGAGATATGTGACTCACCAGCTTTCTTCTTTCCTGCTGGTTCCCTGATAGAAAATAAAAACAAACATTACAATGTGGAAATCCAGCACATCCAACTTGGTATTTTTTTTAATCAGTAAATACTGTCAACATTAAATATTTTTTTTAAATCAATGGTACATTTTAATCAACATTTTGTATGAATACGGCTGGTACTACAGCTTTTCAAAAGAGTTTTAGTAGCAAGTGAAACTACTTAATTTTGGTTGCTTTGTTTTAGTTAATAAAGAACTGATGTGATAATTTATATAAATTGTCTCCTAATACTTTGAGATATTATCTAAATGATCTTTTTTTCAGTTTTGTCTAATTGTATTGCTGCTGCCTCTTCCTGTCCTTTCTTTGCGCCACGTGGGGCAGCAGAGCCCATTACCCCAAGTTGCTAAAGAAAATGTATACAAACAGTCACTGCTGAACAGTTGTTTTATTTTGTGCAGAATTTATCAAAACTACGAACAGAACCAGACTTGAACATTGCACAATTGGCTGATTTTTTTAAACATACACTTTCCGACAGTTAAATGCACCAACTAGGACCGCTGTAGACATTAGCCAAATAGAGGATTGCTCCAGAAGCACTTTTTCTTCATCATTTTCCTTGTCCATCTAGTACAATCACTCTCTCTATTGCTCAACCCTTTCCCCTGTTTGGCTTTACCAATAAGAATGCTGTTAGGGTCATTAAAGATTCTCGCTATGTTACTTGTAGCTGCTCGGAACTCAATAAATCCTTCAACACAAGTATTACTGATTGCGCTATCAGGAAAAAAAAAAAGATACCCAGGACAAACGAGGTTGAGGTCAAATACTGGTCAAAAGTCTCATAACCCAGCCAGAGATATGTATATAGAGTAATATGAATATTGGTACATGAGGAGCAGTTGCAGTAGGAGTAGTCATAGAAGTGGGACTAGTGATATTGACCTTGAATTACTCCAAATCAATAGCCATAAATACACAATGCCCAATCTTAACCCTTTTGTGATTGAATAAGAGGTGTGGCGCAACTTGTTTTTCACAGTGTTTTTTGACCGTAGGGCTCAACACTTTACACATATCAAAAACAAGGATTGGGGGGGGGCATAAAACCTTTGGATTTCTGTGCAACTTCATATTTGTATGCTGAATAATGTGAGATGACGCCGCTTCTGGTAAATTGCCTCCAAGGTTGTGAAACAATGTACCGGAATACATTAATTTTCTTACTGATGGTGACTCAAGTGTAGCGTTGCCCTTCATTCCGGCATGATCACATGACCTCAAGCTGACTCATCTGGGAATATCTTCATTCTCACAAAACGAATTGTCAGTTATTTGTGATGGAAGACATTTCTGTATCGGCGTTTCCCTCTTCTCTAGCCAACTGTCAATTTTCCATTTTCTTTCTTTTACAATTGTTATCCCACACTTCTTGCACAACTTCTTATTCTCAAGACACTCCTCTTCCTCTTTCCAGTCTGTTTTCTTCTATGTCCGTCGTTGAGAAAGTCAGACGGACTCCTCACTAAATCATTGGCCCGGCCCACCAGTGTTGCTGCACAAGCACAGAGACGTTAATCTAATTTCAGCGAAGACGACCAAGGTCGTCCCTTCAGTCAGCCACCACACCCTTGCAGTCTGGCCTCAACATATGCTGAGGAATTTGCATGAGGAGTTAAAAGCTATTTGTCCTTGGTGGCCACCTACCTCCGTGTACAGAATACAAAAATACAAAAAAAAAAAATCTGTGTGAGTGGTGATGAGACAGAGAGGTCTGGCTGTCAGACTCCATACATCAAGATCAATAGTGAGGCTTGTTGCATATTTGCATTCAGACAAGGACTCCTGCCATTCTAAATCTCATTTTAAAACGAGGCTGACAGACCACCAAAACCCAAGAACAAATACAAACTCCAAGACAAACTGTGATAAATGATCAGCATCAGTTACACACAACAACAAAGATATTGATTACGATGCATTTCCCTTATTGGTACAGTATAGCGAAGGGAGATTGATATGGCCCCATGCAGTACTTACTCCTTGGGTGGATTGAGGTCTTCTGGTCTGGTCTCAAAAAATAATCTGACCTCCTCACACTGTGAGATGTAGACAGGCAGCTGGATGAGGGCCTGCAGGGGCAGAAGAAAGTGGGGAAGCTTCAGGAAACACTGCTAGATCTTTGACTTTCAACAATTTGCTTAGCGTTGTTAGTTCACTTAGACAGAAACGAACACACAGACAATTTTAGCCATGTTCTGCTGTTGTTCCCTACGCTGATTTGGTTACTTACGTGATCTATTTAGATTTTTTAAAAGATCAGGAGTATTGATTTTGTACCTGACATGCTCATTCATGTTGAACTGGTGGCCTCTGTGATTTGTAAGCATGTGGCCACGGGGTGAAGATAAAACAATATTGAATTTCTCAGTTGATGACAATGATCATTGGTTCATTGCAATCAGAAGTGCAGTGTGAACTACGTAAGTGGGACTTCATCAGTGTGATAATGCAAAAAGAATAATGCATCAAATAATATTGTGAAATCACTTCTGTAGAAAGCTTTTTTTTTTGTCAAAACATGTCTGTGGTCTATCTTTGGTCCCCTGATCCAGCTCTTTTTTGCTGTCATGGCCCTGTGCAGTATCACTTGCAGACGAAAGCCTGATCCTGACCACCTTACTGCAGATGAAGACAAATGGCTGTTTTTGCTCTTGTGATGTTGTGTTATCGCAGCCATTTCAGAGTCTGCCTTTCTTCTTCCACTCCCAGTTTTATCTTTCAAGCAAACTAATTAGAGGGGAGACAGACAGTCACCCTGAATGCCTGACGCTCTCAACCAGGAGACAGAACATCTCCTGTCAAAGTGCCTGTGTCGACTGTCCTTTTTATTGGGACCGAGACTATGCCATCCTCTGCTGAAGCTGGCAGGCAAACCTGAATACCATCCATCAAGGTTTCTCTACTGCCCTTTATCTCAGCTTTTAATACTCTTAAGTGTTTCACTCCTGTCCTTTGAAGGAGCACTGTTGCTATAACATCAAGCCTGGCAGCTATGGGATGGAAGCCAGACACCCAAACCAAGGTGTCCTTGTCCTATGTGGCACTTAGCCTTGTCATATATAGTTCGTAAAGCCAATATTCCAATTCCTGCAAAGTTAAAAATAGACCATATGGGTTACGTAGTTGCTGATTCATAGTGTACAAAACATTGCTCATTCAGAGTGCCTCCTCCCCACTCCTGAGCTTAACAGTTGATTGACTGTTGTCCCCACGACTACATCTCCTCTGCGACACTGCACAGGTCATGAGGTCAAAGTGCACTGTGAACTGGGTGTTCTCACCTTGGATTTATGTCCGTTAGCTGTTGGCCGGCCCTCTCATTATCATGCTCCCCAGGGACGAGACGGGAGAGCAGCAAGCGTACATTAACGTAAATGGACTTTATGGCTATTCTTTATCGCTGGCAGCATCAAGGTAATTTGTGTTTGTGTGCATGTGTGTGTGTGTGTTTTCAAAGAACAAATGAAATGCATTACGAGTGGATTCACAGAATTCATTAACTCCGCAAAGTACAAGGTGGAACATAATGTTTTCTGCATGCTAACAACAGTCCAATGAAAAGCACAAAGTGTCCAAACTTTTTAATGGAAAAAAGAGCAAATACTTCAGTTTTCTGCAGGTTAAACCCAATTTGTACGTAGACTGAAAACTGACCAAGCAAAAATGGCGTACGTTTTATCCTTCAGTCGTTTGGCAGTCGTCTACCATTCACAATAAACATTAGCACCACCTACAGAACGATCGCGGCGTTGGAGTGAATGTACATTTATGACAGGAAGGAAAACCAGTTGTGTTTGTTGTTTGCTATTATTAACAGCAAAACATGTTAACTTGGTTGTTTTTCACTTTGTTAGCTGTAATTCTTTAAACTAATAGCTACAAATCAGAAACTGTGTCACATTAAGTGTTCTGCCTTGGAGGCCTGTCTCGTATTGAGAATGCTTGCCTGCGCTATTATATCATCATTCTGTTTTCCTTGCAAGCTTCATTAAGAACTCACTTGGTGTTAAGGAGTGTGTGAGACCAAGATTGAGTCATCCATACTCAGCAGTTTAAGCGGTTGATGTATGCAAAAAAAATAAAATCTGTTTAGTATATATATATTTTTGTCTTGGATAAAAACATGACTACCAAACCAGGGGAATTCCAGACAAGTCAGGTTAAGCCTCAGCTGCACAAAGAAAGTCTGACACAGCTCTTCTCCAGCATCAACACGAAGTTCCACCTTGTCAACAAGACTGGATGAAAACATTTCAGCCGGGAAGCCAAATTCAGACATGTTATCCCAGTTCATCCTGTTGGTGGGCATATGAATTAATACTGAAAGAAAAATTTCTGAAGTATTACTGTAAAATAAATCTGCGTTGCTGTTCACTCAATTTCACGACAGCAACGTGAGCTGTAGGGAAGCCGCAGCAGTAAAAATGTTTCAGCCATTCCCATAATTACAGAAAAACAATCCAAAAACTCCTTCATGGAAAGATGGCACATTTAAATACTGTAGTCAAAGCTCACTTTTAAACAAGCTCCATGTTCTATAAGTAGAGTGCAGAAAGATGTGAATAGCTTAAGCAAACTTGTAAAATGGAAGAAAAGCACCACTTTTGCTAACTCTGCAACACTTTGTGTGGCTCTCCGATGAAAGACATACTATAGACAAAATCATAATCTATACATCTTTTGATCAGTTAGTCAATCAAAAAGGAACTTACTTACTTTTCCTTGAATTTCAATTAGCCAGCAACCAACTATTTGCTGTCTAAGTCTGTGGGAACAGTTTGGGGAAAAGCCTCCTTTCTCCAAGATCTTAGAGGGCATGACTGGATGTCATTGGAATGTACACACCCAAACCCCATCAAACATCTTTGGGATGAACTTGTGCATATATATTATATTTTTTGTCTGCCTCAACGCAGATCCATTCTCAGGCATAACACTGAACAATTCCCCCAAAAAAACATTTTAAGGTGGAATGGTGGGAACAAGATTCTGTTCAAAACCTTGAAAGAAAATAAATATATACTTCATGGAAGCTGATGCATGTACGGGATGATAAATCCCCAAGGTGTAGCAGTGATCTTAATATTTTGCTTTTGCTCAAAAAGCAGGAATTAGACAAGCTTTATGACTGTACTTCTAGTATATATATATATATATATATATATATAGTATATCTAGACTGTATTCCATCCCCTCCCTTTTGTGAGGTGATTTATCGCTGTTAAAACTCACGTGATTAGTTGTCTACAGCACAAGCAAGTTAGGAATGCGCTTGAGATAGATTGTCTCCATTTGCAATCAAGAAAGGAGTATACCATCTCACTTGGGGCTTATCTTGGGAGTTAAACTAAATAAAAATGTTCCATGACACACCTTCATTTTCGGGCTTAAAATAATTTCTCCTAGACTGGCTGGGAATTTGGTCCTTTTTTTGTCAAAAAAAAAAAAATCATTGTATAAATGCAACAAATACAGGTCACGGAACGAGCATGGACATGTCCTTTCACGGTCTGAATACTTACCCTGCAGTACTCATTGATAGGCCTCAGCCTTTTCATGGCCACATCTCTGATATGGCTCCTACGAAACAGGATCTTCCCTGGAACAGAAGAAGTTGCAGACAATGTACTCATTTTTTTTTTTTTGGTTAAACTCTTGAAAAGCATGTCCTATACTGGAGGACAACGGTGACGATGAATCCTTTAAGACAGGAAGACAATCATGTATCTATATAGATATATACAAATTGTTGTCATGCCTGTTTTTATCGCCCTAGTCCTCACTACAGGTACAGGCAAGCTAAATGGCTAAAAATAGACCAAACAAAACCCAAAACACTCCAATCTAAGCTCCATGTTGGAAATTTGAGACCGGGCATTTAGCTCTAGGTGTCATTTTTGCTTGAAGTCAAAGATGGAAAGAGAAAGATTGATGAATTATCTGAATTCGGACCTCAAGAGGAAACAAAGTCTGCTTCCTATAGCCACACTGCAAACCACAGCGTTTCTTCTGAATCCTTTCTGAATGCCTTTGTACGCACATCCACTGTACATTAACTATTTGTCTTGTGAATGTGAAACACATGTCTAAACCCACATGAAAGGAAATGGGATGAACAAAGAGGCTAGAAGGAAGAAAACTACGGACTGCTGAGTAGATAGATGCGCGGTTACTTGACCTCCTCAAAAGATCGCAGCCAATCTCACAGATTTTGTCCAATAGGCTCAACCGCCAACATTGAAATGTGTTTCATGAAAACACTCCTAACTGGAGACAAGTGGCATCACTGCATTTATCATGCACTTGGCTCCAGTGGGAAGAGGCTCTGACCTGAGTTGTATTTGCTAAATACATTTGTCCTTTGGTGGTGCCCGGCAAAGACATTTGAACAAATGAGCATTATTGAGCATTACTTAAACTACTCCCATCACTTGTTTACCTTGAATGTGCTTTGTCTTTATGAGTAGCAACACTTATTAACAAGAAACTACTTATTGTGACCATCCCGAATATAAATAGTTTATAGATTTAATGTGTTTTTGTAGGCTGTGAAGTGTTGGCCTCACAGTTCTGAGGACCCGGGTGCAAATCCTGGCCCCACCTGTGTGGAGTTTGCATGTTCTCCCCGTGCCTGCGTGGGTGTTCTCCAGGCACTCCGCCTTCCTCCCACATCCCAAAAAGATGCATTCATGGGAAACTCTAAATTGCCCGTAGGTGTGGTTGTGACTGCGACTGTTGTCTGTCTCCATGTGCCCTGCGATTGGCTGGCAACCAGTTCAGGGTGTACCCTACCTCCTGCCTGATGACTTCTGGGATTGGCTACAATGCTCCCATGACCCTTGTAAGGATAAGGAGCTCAGAAAATGGATGGATGGATGGATGGATGGATGGATGGATGGACTCGAGGGGGCCCGGGGGCCAGATGCGGCCCGCCACATGATTTTATGTGGCCCGCAAAGGCAAATCATGTGTATCAGCTTCCATGGTTTTTGTTCAAATCTGTACCAAATTTTCAAATTGTCACACCATAAATGATGAGATTGAGATATTGCAAGCATTTTTACCAAACATCAACAATAGTTGAAAAAAACATTACCCTTGATTTCTGATTCCGAAACTAGGTGATAAATCTAATGTGTAAATATGGTGGGTTAATTCAAGATTTTAATGTTTTCAGTCATAATGGCCCTCTAAAAGAAACCGTACAACAATGCGGCCCGTGATAAAAACGAGTTTGAAACCCCTGCTCGAGGCACATCCTAATATATAGATTTTTGCTGAACAAATTTAATTCAAAGGCTAACCCCTTACAGACACCGGACAGCTGGGCAATGTGGCACTTAATTTTTTGTCTTTTTTTTAACACCTTCACATCCTGTATTCAGTTACGTTAAAACAACTGAGATTCGTAAGATGTTAGGTCAGATTTCACCACATTAGCACAAATGAAAACCATGACACTTCACACGAAGAACACTTGGACCATGTGCATAAACAATTAGTGCTGCATACGGCATCTGAATAGCTAGTTAAGGTTACAAAAAAAGAGTCATCACTTTTCCTCTTCCACCTCTCTTCATCTTCTCATAAACAGGAAGATGATTTTACAGCTTTCCAAAGCTCTTTGGAGTCAACGTAGAAGCAGTGAGTGACTCAACACAACCCAGTGTATGTTCACCAGTGTGAGGGTGGAGCCCATGAACAGGGCTTGTTTTGTGAGAGGACATTCAGGAAACAAATAGTTTTAAGCCCTCCGAGGCATGACTGACCACAGGCCGTTGAGGGAGGTAGATGGGGAGAGAGAGTCAGACACAGGTGGAAGTACAAAAATGGTTTCTGTTGGATAGCTTCCCAAAACATTCCTTTTTGGAAGTGTTTTAAGTGGCTAAACTGATTTCTTCCAAACCTACGGGCCCCAAGAACCAAAGTTGGTGCTACCATAAATGGATATAAACTAAATGTTGAGAATAACGTCTAGAAAAGCGTCACCAAGCTTGACTAGAATTTACTTTGGACATGAAACAATAAATCCTGGCTGATAAGAGGTGATACATCCACTTCTATTCAGGTTTCTGTCCTTGATAAAGTTTTAGTTGAGGAATGCAAAATATTTCTCTCTACAGAAACATACTTCACCTTCCAAACGTCCTGTGGACAAGCCAAAGCATCGCCAGTGTAAACAGTAACTGATACAACCGTTCATAAAATGAAGTCAACCTATTAATCATGGGAAATGAAACCCACATTCCATGTAGGCTCCCAAAAACATTTTGTTACTTTATCATTCAAATGACAAAGAATGGTTGCATAGAAATACATAAATCTGGATGGATTAATCAAATTAACAACAATTCAGATGACAGGACAACATCATATCTCTCTGGTGGTTCTACAATCTGTAGATAAAACAAATCCTCATTGTTGGATCGTCTTCCAGGGACTGAATTCACCTCAAGCCGTTTGTGCGCTCTTAACTGAAGAAATATTGCATTTTGCAAATTGCAAATATGTAGCCTTGAACAAACTAAAATGTAAAAGAAAACCAGTTTCTGGTCTGGTTAGTTGGTCCTTTACCTTTAATCCCCTTTTTTAGACACTTGACACTAAAATGGCATTTTCTCAGGTGACTGTCATGTGTATAAAGTGCTAATAAGGGATTGAGGGGTGGGGGTTTGAAATCGACTGAATAATTTGCTGTCTTCCAGGATATTATCAGTAGCAGGGTTTGAGACCTTGATACTATTCTGTCCATGTAACTTTAGCTTGGAGAACATTTTTTTTCACACTAACATTGTCATGCATCTAATTATTTAAAAAGGCAAAGCTGCAACGACCGTCAAGACAGTGAAAAGGGCTAGTCTGAAAAGGGCTAGCAAATAAATACCAATTCCAATGCTCTACTCTCAGGAGCATTCTTAACCCGTTTTTTTGACAAGCTAACTTTTTGGCTCTTAGTCCTAAATGCAAGTCTTTAGGTATTGCTGTAGATGAAAATGTGGAACAGTATCCATAGACAATAAGCTTGGTCTGTTTTTTCTAAGGGATAGTTGGGGATGGTATGAGGAGGAGTGTTTTCTGTCTCTTTCCCCTTCTCCTACTGACTCAGAGTTCATCAAACAGTCCGTGTGTTTTTGTGTGTGTATCTGCTCAATGAGTTCCAGACCTGCACGGCCTCAAAGAAATATTATCCCTCAGTCCCACCCCAATCGTGGTAGGGGAGATTTGGGCGGGGTGAAGGTTTCTTCCAAACTCTTAGAATAAAATTTTGGTCGAGCACACTGAGAGCTCTTGTGGTAATCAAATAATTATGACCTGTGTACTTCAATCATCACTTTGAAAGTTACATAAGCAATAGTTTGGCCGGCCAGAGTTGTGAAATCCCTATTTAAGTGTGTGTCACAGTTTAGGTACAAAACTTGTGAGGTTTGTACGCTTACCAGGTAGGAATGGGATGATCCTGCGCTTGGGGTCTTTCTGACCTCCTTCGACTGGGAATTTATCCAGCAGTTCCATCTGAAATACAGCAATAAATAATGAAAACCTTCCAAAACATCCAACCTTCACAATAAATGCACGCAATGGAATCACTGAGGCTGAAAAGGAAGGTTGAAAATTTTACAAATCAGCAGTTCCTGTGAGGAATTAGGCCAATAAAAGAAAGGTCTGCCGATGTTTAGGAATGCACTGAGCAGATGGTTCAGCCAACCATTACCAGTCCCCCCCTCGGCCTGTCATATGCTGCTGCTACTTAGACTGCTGAGAGAGCACAATATGTCTGTTTTGGTCATTACAGAACGACACAGAACCATAGTTTCTTGTCTTAGTAGCACCGTATTAACATTGACTGTTGAAGGATACACGTCTCGCTGTATACCTTAATCGCACTATTCAGCCATTTCAAAGTTTTATTAGAATTTAACCCCGTGAGCACACAAATGCAAATCTGGGGAAGAAAACAGCTGAGTAAAGCCTGACACAGCTGATACATTAATAACAGCATTTTCATAAATAATTCACAGGTGTTAGCCCTCAATTTGTGGGTACAGAAGATGCTGAATCATCATCCTTAGGCCTTGACAAACATACGCCGCAATCCTGTGTTGGCAAATATAGATTACCATGGTAAACTAATCAACATACTGATGAAAGGTACACATTTGGCAAACACAGAAAAATCAAATGACCACCGGCCAGAGTAAATGATGATGCATTCCTGAGATGATTTCCTCCAATATTAGATTAAACCCTTTTAAAAAACATAATATTCAAAGCTTCACAAATGTTTTTGTGCGGCTGTTGCATTATAAATTGCACAGAAGCGATCCATGGTTTCAATTCTTTGGCCACTCAAGACGTGTTCATTGAATTTTTTTACTCTGTTCATTTAAGGATTTCATTTCTATAGCATGAACAAGAAAAAATTGGAATTCCAAAGACATAACATAAACCTTGCAACTATCAAGCAACCTGGCCAAACTCCAGGACATGCTTCGGATAGACAAATGCCCACGTTGTCCCGCTGGCCATCTAAGATAGCCTTTACCTAATCGCTATCCTGTGTTTAAGGTACAGATGTCTGATGGGTGGTTGAAGTTGACACGTAGATTGGCTGGCTGTTAACTTTGTATCCGAATGGGAAGAGGAGTGGAACTATGTCTGCCTGGAAGGAGAGAGCAGCATCCCTGGAGAGATGAGAGTCTCTCGCAAATGCCAGTTGCGTCAAGCCTCTTACGTCAAATATTCATGTTGTACAAGCAGGATGATGACTGCCGCATGCAGTGTGCACTTGGGTTCAACTTGACTTTTTAAGGTGAGTGAAAAATGCAAGACTAGCTGTGTCATCTTGTTTAAATGGATGCATCATTATGCATCCTAATGTAGACTGTTTCTACAGTACCATAGGAAAGATAATAAATTCTTCTCAGGACTAAAATCTGTTTGAGTTTAGTACTTGTTTTGTTCATTCACCGATGGTGAAGTGCTTCAGTTGTATAACTTCTGATTAGCCAGCAAAGGTCAGTTATCACTTTGGAATGTGATTGTGAATGGTTCTGTCTGTATTTTTCTCATGGTTGACTAGGAATGGTGTAGTCTGCCTATCACCAAATATCAGTTGGAATAAACTCGAGCTTCCTACAACCAACAGCAGGATTAGAAGGTTAGTGTCCTGTGATTGACTTTCCACCAGTCCAGTATGTATTTTGCCTTTTGCGCAAAGTCAAACAGGGGTGGTTACACCACCCCCCATAAACCTGATGAGGAAATGAAATGTAGAATTCTGGAAAGTAGAACTTTGATAAAAACAGACCCTGATATAACAGACCATTGCGAATGAACATTGTGTCACAAAAGAGTTTGTCACTTAAACTGCTATTGACAACGTCTGTTGGTTCCACAGCTGTTGTTTACTAGCACAGTGGTGGCGCCATGTTGAGTGTGGAAGGAAAGAGAGCGAGAGAGAGAGAGAGCATGGTTAACAGAGTTAACTCTGAGGAGTCTGCAAAATGCTATTTTGGTACAGTAACAGTTTTATTGTCAAGCCGTTTGCCTTTGGCATTAGATTTGGAACTAGGAAGCGCAGTAATTCGTCGCAGCTCATGAAAGCCACTTGTCTTTGATGAGTACTCTACGTCAACAATGTAACCAAAACCAAGCACACCAGTGATGCACGTTTGGATAAAATCTGTACCATTCAAACATTTTCAAGCATTTTTAGTTATTTGACCATAGTTTTGCACTGTATTGTTTGTTTTAGGTCATGTGAAGTAAATAAATAAATACAAATACAAACTATTTTGTAACATGCAGTAATATGGGTGCAAATGCCTTCATCAAACATAAGGGACAATCTGCTCTATCGGAAAACATTGTTGCTTGTCCTGCCTGTTAATACCCCTGAGTAATACCAGAGACCTTCTGAATGTTACATCTTGTTCATTCAGAGACCTGAACTCACAGGAGGCTCTAATTTGTCTGGTCCATGTCCGGTTTACTCACATTAGCCTGCACATAAAAAGATCGGAGGACCAAAAGACTCCCATTAATCAAGCATGAGAACAATGGCTGCTCTCTCTGCAGCTTCTGATTCTGAAGATGCTTGCACTCGGTCAACTACAGTACATTCGACATTTGTCTGAGGACATTTTTAACCCTTTGCATCGGTACAAATCATTATAGAATCAATTTAGATCAATATAATTGGAAAAGTATAATGCTCAAATAGTGGGGTCACAAGTGGATTTTTCACATCTACAGTATATTAAAAGTCCATCTTTGGGCATTACCCAACTCTTTAAGGAAAAATAAAGTACAGTGGTTAAAGTGTAAATGAAACACTGTCAAACCTTCGCTATGAGCAGCCCCTCATCACTTAAATAAAATGTATTCCCCCATTAATAGATTTGGTACTTGATTACTGCACACGGAAAATATGTGACAGCTGTGCAACACTTACGAAGCAAGAGACGATGTATTTTTTTCCCCCCTTGTACCTTTGAAGTGTCTCCAAAATGAAAACGTTGCACATTTAGCAGCTGAGTGGACATGTGTGCTGCATGGAAAACTGGTCTTTATGACATAAATGTAAAAATAATTTTTTTAAATTGAAAAACCTCAAGGATGACCCCAGAACAGAAACATTTCCATCCTTTGGCATGGAACCAGTCTTTCTTTTCATGATTTGGCTACTCGGAACTAACAGGGGGAAAAAGTGGTTTTATGTTCAAACAATCATTGTCTCACCAAGGAGATCAGTGTATAATTTCATTCTATACATGTCAATGAGAGTAACAATTCACATGCAAGGAATAAAAGTGACTAATCCCCATTAATACAGTAGAACCCCAAAATCAAACACCCAAAATGGTACCACTGATGCGATACAATTCTTACACAAATAGCAAGTTTTAGTTTGCTTTGATAAAAGTCTAGTTCACTTCTTGGTGGTGTTTCGGTAGAATTCCAAACATACTCGAGCGTGGTTATAATGGCGTGAAAACCCATCTGACGTACAAACAACTCTGGGATCACCTTTAGTGATGGCATTGACCGATAATATAATACAGCAATGTGCGTGTTCCCACGATGAGCAAAAGTCATTATGGTGGCAACTACAGGAAAAATGTAAATGTTACACTGTTGCATTAACAGCCAGGTCTTGGTTTAACATTTTTGCAGTTGGCACCCACACACAGTACAAGCTCAATATTTTGGGCACAGTAGACTGACGGCAGCACATTGTCTTTTCCCCCTCCCAAACATGAAAAATGCACTAGAGTTGTACATTTTACAGTTGCTTTTGCCATTTGCGGTTTGTATTGTAGCCTGCTAGATTGTCCAGTTGTTATAATTTATCAACAAATACCAATTTTGGTTCATTTTTTCCCCCGCTCAAAGCTCATCACTCACTAAGCTGTATAGCTAAACTTGTTTCCAGTAACATTCTTTTGAGCATTTAGAGAAAGAACAAAATCATGTTTTATGTATTAATGGATTTTGGTTCGCTTGAAACCTATCTGTACTATATGAACACATACCAAACTGGGGCGACATGAACATGGTTTATAGACCCATCAACTGGTTTTCAAGCAAAGAACGAAAGTTGTCAAAGCACGCTAGTAACTAACAATAATAACACCTCACAATACAATTCAAAATGACTGCAACTCTATGTAAAAATGAAGTCCATTAACTCAAATTTTAAGATGTTCCGTGGGTTGCAAATAACAGCGTATTTTTTTAGAAAACGTAAAACCTAATTGTGATATGGGGAAATACATCTCTTTATTAAAGGTCACGCCAACTTCACGTGCTGCTCATGCCAACATCAGCTGTATGGATCAGCTGGGTTGATTACTAACACTTCCTCTTTGACCTTGGGGTACTGAAACATTTCTTTAGAATATATACCGAATCTCTTCAGTGATACCTCCATCTTTCATCCAGTATTTAAGTGTATGCAGTGATTACCTCCGCTGACTGTAAAGTGGTAGGATATGATCCCAAAGAGACCGACAGGAAATTAAAAGCAAGCAATGAGAGGAGACGAATGATTATGCTCCATGTCATTAGGCTGCATGAAAGGACGCCTAATGATGTCATGACCACTCATATGCAGCAGAGTGCAATAGAATCCCTGGACGAGATACTTGGTACACCTGTGAAGTCCAATACGGACCAATACATGAGCTGTATCAAAAAAATGCAAGTTTTGAAACCTGACAGCCCTCTCTTTTGAATGGTACTGTCAGGGATATATTCATTTAAATGTTCATGAGGAGCTTGTGCAGTTTGTTGGCTTCAAAATGTTGACGTAGTCTTAATTAGTTTGCAGTCAAAACAAGTATAACATGAGCTATGTGAAGATGAACTATGTTCAAAAAGACCTCTACTATGGCATAAATCCTCCAGACAAGGTTATTGTACTTAATGTAACACTGGCATCAGAGTTGAGAACATTCAGTCAGCGATAATGATTTCCGCAACCCGTTTAAAGCAATTAAAAACAATTACATGAACGTTAATTTTCCCCACTGTCAATCAAGACAATTTAGCCAATGTGAATTGTAAGATGACACAGCATTTCATATTTAACTTGTTGGCATTTCGCAGCAGTGTATCAGCTCATATTTCTGACAGATCTTAATCAACTGAAAAGCCATATAAACCAATTAGGGTTAGTCATGTATTGCGTGTGTGCAGTCATCTTCCTAACGCTCCGCGAGTCCCTGCAGCAGATCTATGACCTCCGAAAGTGGAAGGGAAACTAGGATCCTAATTTCCTCTTTCCAAAACACACACATGCACACATTGTCAATATGACGTATGACCATGATTCAGACATTTCTGTGGTTGATCACATCCATCCCTGCAGTCACTTAACTTGACCGGGCTCCTTTCCATCCCCTCCGAGGCAGTATAATAACCACCCTCATAAGGGTGGGGATGGCAGCGCATTACTATTGCCTTTTCAGATGGAAAGTGCTAATCTTACACATGACACCTAATTATAATGCTAAGTAAATGTGGTCCCAACCATGACACACTCGCTCACCTGCAAGTCAAAAAATTTGCTGTAGCGTCTGTAAATGAGTTCCGTGCTGCCATCAGTCCAGGACACTTTGATGATGTAAACCTAGGAGGAAGAAAAAAAAATATCCAAATGAAGATTTTATTTTATTTTTTCGTTAAAACGTTGTCCTTCTAAAAATTTTCCTCTGTGATATTACTGAGCTATTGCATGTCTTTCTCTCCAGTCCATTTACACTACATCCTGTTAAAGAGGAAGTCATTATCTGGCTAGAATTCAGAAAGTTTTACTGTAACCCAATTTTCCAAAATTGCAGCTGTTAGCTACAGCACAGACTGCCACCAAGGTTGAACAAAAGCCATTCATATTTGTTTTTACAGACTGTCAGCTGGCCACATTGTGGTTCATTGAGCAGTGGTAAAGTGATGTCAACCATTCTTTAGTGTGTGCTCTGACTCATTTGCCCATGGAGATGTGCAATATAGAGGAAGCGATTTTTGCAGTGACTTCAATGACAAAAAGAGCAAATAAATGACTATTATTATTGTATTAGTAATGTATTATGTTAATAGTGATTTGTCCAACTAAAGTCATAAAAAACCCAAGAGTGCATTTTTTTGTATTTGTGTCCATTAATAACTTCCTCATTTCTTGAGAATAGGGTTGGGGTAAGTCGAACAGTTTCATCAATGCTTAAACAGCAAAAAAGCAAACAGATTCCGGTGCCTGATTGGTATTCAGGTGGCCATCCATTTATCAGACTCCCGTATTTTCCGCACTATAAGCTGCACCGCATTATAAGGCGCACCTTCAATGAATGGCGTATTTTAAAACTTTTTTTCATATATAAGGCGCACCGCATTATAAGGCACATAGAATAGCTGCGAGGGTAGAGGCTGGGGTTACGTTATGCATCTATTAGATAGACCTGCACTACAGGCTCACTATTGACCCATATATAAGGCGCACCGTCGGCTTCTGAGAAAATTAAAGGCTTTTAGGTGCGCCTTGTAGTGCGGAAAATACGGTACTTTCCGGTTCAGATCTGGTTCATAGTGCTGGCTTGAGAAGAAATGGTCAGGTCTTTGACATTAAAACGAAAAGGAGAAAGGAAATATGTTGCTAAGATAATAAAAAATTGCAGTTATGCCTTATTTGTGTTCATACAGTATGTATGTGTTCTATGTATTCGCTCGTGAGCTGGCCACTTTCTGGTTCCCGATGAGTGATAAAAGACATTCATTAGGAATACAGAGAGGACTCTACCGTTTGCCTTCTGACACTGGACGAATGGGTGTATCACAAGTTATATTACCTGATTCACCCCCCGTCCTCCTCCTTTTATATACTTTTGTAAGATAGCAGGATGTTTTGACTCATGGAAAATGGTGATCGGGCTGTATTTTATCATGACTAAAACAGTCAAAGGAGAAAATCAGGTGTTACGTCCTCATTTTAGTTCTTTTGTCCCATCTCCCACCTGAAACAGAGTTTCATGGGAATTGACTGTGTGCAGTACTTTTTACATCATCCTTCTAAGTAACTAACTGAGCAACAACGAAAGTAACCAACAACGGGAGATCAGAACAAAATCTCTCACCTTGGAGCTTAGCCCGAGTTGTAAAATAATCAACCAACTCTACACAAAAGAAGAAAGAGGGTGGGAGGCCTGACTAAGTCATGTCAACACATTGACACAAAGAGATTGTTACCTTCAAATGCAATGTGTCATATATTCTCAAATTTTACTAACTAAACCTACATACTTTCAGCAGCTTGGATAATGAACATAGTCTAAAGGTTGACTCAGTTCTTTATTATCCTCCCAAAAGAATAGCGGTGGCTGGAAACTCCCTTGTGGCGGCCGCTGGGCTCCCTCCCAGATTTTCCCTCATCTTGCTTGCTCTCTCAGGAGCGACTGGTGTCAAAGATGATCATGGAAAGACCGGGTCAATAAGTTAATAGCATTTAAAGTTGGTTTAATGTAATAAAAGTATATAATTTTGGGAATGAAGTCTGTGAGCTAAACAGGATTGGTTCAATTTAGGACAACAAGCGGAAATTTTTGCAGAAGGATGAATAAAAGTGTTCAGGTTTGCAGGGAAAATCTTTTCAAATATGCTTTCCAAAAACATTCAGTCTTTCCTTGGACCCAAACAGACATACAGTCACGCACCAGGGCCTCAGAACTAACCCCTGCTGCATCTTTTGGCATCCTGGTGCTGGCCCTGCTCCGCACATGATGTCATGAATGTGCACTTTGGCAGGCAACAACCTTTCTGACCTCCACACTCATTTTATACAGAAGGATGGAGCCTCTATTGTGGAGTGGTAAGAAATAAGGTTTTGTCTTGTTGACATTCTATAGTCCCACAAAAACAGAGCAGTGGACAAAAGGAGATTTTAACATTGATGCAATCCCCAAAATACATCGTAAAAAATCTCAACATTGCCAGATGACTTGCCATCTCTCATGGGTGTCGTAGGAATGGAGCTACGACTACTGTTAGTGTGAGTTAAAGTAGTGCCTAGAGTTGTTTAAAATTGAAGTGTTGCTGCATACAACATGGCGTTTAACTGATATTTTTGGATAAAACGTGCCCCAAAAGTAAACCACCACCATCTGAAACGTCATTTTAGTAAGCGTCTGAACAAGGATGACTCTTACTTTTGCAAATCCAATTTTACCAAGCAGATGCAATCTCAATCAAGTGAGGTCAGTGAGGTTCTCAAAGTGTGGTACAAGCACCGGCAGTACATAATGTTACAGTGTCTTAAAACTTTTTTCTTTTTAATGCTTAATTGTCAAGTCTAGTTCAGTTCTATGAACTTTCAAGCACAACACATCTGCATTTCATCTCTTAGCCCTGTTGTATTCAAACACTCTGTTACATAGTTGTTTTCTTTTCCTATATTTGAGCATATTGTTAATGTCCACCGTGCATAATGTTGGAGTGTCTTAAAATAATATCAAATGTAAGTTTTAGGAACAAAACCTCTCACTCCTTTTTAACGAACACTTGGACCTATAACGTGGAGATATTCCAAGCGACACCGACAACAATCAAACAAGCTATTGTCTTTGCTAATTTCAAATTTGGTTGTCTATCAATGTGTTGTGTATAAGTAATGCAACGATAAGGCAATGAAACAAGTGATTTTACAGTCATCTCCTAACAATGCTGTGGTGCACGACAAAAATAAGTTTGGCACTTTTGGATAATGGATGGATGTTTATAAATTGGTGCCACCTGGCTCCAAATCAGCATCGCAGGACAGACTGTGTACATCTTCAGAGGTTATTACAGTTGCAGCTATATATATTTTATAGGTAATCAAAACCACTCTCCTTAACACATATTTACACATACCTATTACATTAACCTTTTCTCTGTTCAAAATACACTGTGATCACGTATTTGGCATACCTGCAAACACTTTTCATTTTTTGTTGCTCAGTTTTGATTGACACTTCCACTTATTTAATCATGTTTATTATTGTGGTTGTAGAATAGCACTTCATCATGTACCAAGAAGCCCTGGTTCTACTATTTCGGTGCCCTTATTAGTTGTAGTTTTTCCGGCAAAAAATTTCCTTTTCCCTTTCAGAGTGCCTGAGATTTTCACAAAATGTGGAAAGTTTCTGCATATGTTCCCTGTGTGATTCCCAGACGCAACGGATTCACATTTTGTTGCATGGAGATGCAAATTTGAAAGCAGTTTAAGAACTCAAGTATTAACTAAAACCTGATATAAAGATGTAATAACACACCCAACTTTAGTGGTTGCCCTTTAAACACACTGTGTAAAAATGAATTAAATGAGACAAGTCTGTTCGTTTGCAGACAAATCCCGTTAGAAATCTGGGATCTGGTAGATAGCGGTAATTTGATCCCCTCTTTGTTTTTACTTTAGTCAACAGGCGGGGGGGGGGATCTGCAGAATAACCTCACAGTGTTGCCCAATTGAACAGTCAACGTGTTGTTTTGCGAATTAAAGTGAGTCTTACGTAGTGTTTGCTGGGGTTTCTCCGTTTTTGGACATCTTGAACGGTCACTTCTTGTACAGTCCTCCTCGGCATGATGTCCTTCCTCTCAGTCTTGGGCCTCCAAAAAGATCAATCTGATGTATTTGTTTCGCTTAAGTGAGCGACGACTAAAGTTTGCCCCGTGACGGTTCTTCGTCCTCTGCGTCTTCCAGATGTGCACCCCCGAACTGCCTCTTCTTTTGTCCTCCGGCGAGTGGTCCCGTTTCCCGTGTCCCCCAGTCACGATATCCGCGAGAAGTTGTCGACTTCCTTCTTCGCTCCTCTCCCCTTCTTGTAAGTTTCTCTCTTTCTCGGCGGAACAAGCACATTCCCAGCCTACCCCAGATCGCCCGCTTTGGCTCCAAGTGGGAAGGTCCACGGGAAAAAAAAAAAAAAAAGCTTGAACGTACGTCGTCTGGACCTCCCCCACGGTTGATATTGTATACGTTTCATTTTATTGATGAGTGTAGTTTACGAGACGCTGTGACTTCCTTTAAAACAGTACCATCTGTTGGTGGCTTGTGTTCATTACATTGATCATGTACATGTGGCACGTCACATAATTTATGTGAAGATAGCATCTGTTAAAAGATATTAAACATATGCACAATATATATCACTACAATGCTCATTCTCTCATTCTGAGGCATTGAGAACATTTAGAGCTTTTTAAAATATTAGATATGACATTTAGAGGAAATAAAATGGTCCGAATAATTAAATGAAAACTTTATTTCAGTGTAAATGAAAAAGAGCTATGCACGCTAAATATTGTCATACAAATGCAAATTGTGTAACTGTAGCACAGGAAACACACGGGAGTAGTATTCAGTGTACTTAAAGAAAATTGACATGTAATTGTTCTTTCCAGAAAAAAATATAAATGTACATACAGTGAAGAAAATAAGTACTTGAACAGCCTGCTGTATTGCAAGTTCTCCCATTTAGAAATCATAGAGGGGTCTGAAATTTTCATCGTAGGTGCATGTCCACTGTGAGAGAGATAATCTAAAAACAAAAATTCAGAAATCCCAATGTATGTTTTTTTTAATGCTCTATTTGTGTCATACAGCAGCAAATTAGTATTTGAACACCTGAGAAAACCAATGTTTGCTACAGTAGCCTTTGTTTACAGTTACACAGGTCAAACGTTTCCAGTAGTTGTTCACCAGGTGTGCACACACTGCAGGAGGGATTTTGGCCCACTCCTCCGCACAGATCTTTTCTAGATCAGACAGGCTACTGGGTTGTCGCTGAGAAACACGGAGTTTCAGCTCCCTTCAAAGATTTTCTATTGGGTTTAGGTCTGGAGACTGGCTAGGCCATGCCAGAACCTTGATCTGCTTCTTACGGAGCCACTCCTTGGTTTTCCTGGATGTGTCCTTCGGGTCATTGTCAAGTTTGTGGGTGTTCAAATACTTATTTTCTTTACTGTATATAGTGTGCACACGCTGACCGCCCACAACATTATGACCACTTGAACAATATGTATACTGACATGCAGTACAACAGCTATATCATCCAATATTCTGCCTTTAGAAAGATAATCAGATTTGATTGACACTCTCAGTGAGGTACTCATTTGATGTATTAATGTACTTATAGTTCAGTGTATAATTGTGCTGCATCAGAATAAGATTTCATCTTTTATGTATTATAATATTTATTTATTTTTAGAAATGTATTTTAAAATACATGCTTGATAATTTAAATGTTTGTGTGTGTGTGTGTGGGTGTGTGTGTGCATGCATTTGTGTAGGCGTGTGTGTAAAATTGCATGACGAAAAGGTCAAGCAGACATTTAAATAAAGGGTGAAGGGTCAGTGCCGTCGCACATCTGCAGCTTCAGGTGTGACGCGATGCCGGCAAAGCGCTCCTGCAGTGGCAGCACGTAACCCAACGGGTCCCCCAGAGCCACCGGGCCGTTGTAACGGAAAGGTCGAATGTTAAAGAGCTTTACACATTGCACTGGGTGGCAGAGAGAGAGAAATGAAAAATCCCTTGAATCAATTTGATAAAGGGTGGCCGGAATATCAGTTATGGTTTTAAAGCCTATCGATATCCAATACACTCTATAACAGCTATAACGTCGATCTTTCATCTTTGAATACATTTAGGAGTTCAAACAAGATTGTGATGTTAACGACTTTATCTAGCTGTGAAACTAAGAATTTTCTCTAACGTACTTTATAGTTGATGATAAAATTATTGTTCAAAACCTTTGCTGATATGGAGGACCCAAATGACAGACTACGGTCCTGTCTACACTCTGAGCTGGCTTTTACTGAAGCTACCATGCATGTTTTTGAAAAGTCAGGGGAAGCCGCAATACTCGTAGGAAGATTTCTTTACCACTTCACCAGCATGCTGGAAAAATAACACTGCATATATTAACCTGCTGTTTTGTAATCCCAAATTGATCCTCAGGACCTTCTTCTTGCAAAATGTCATCAGAGAACCAAACAGCGCACGAGTAAACACGACCTGAGCACCTCTGCCTACTAATGATGTGTTTCAGCGTTAATGCGGGTGTCAGGGCGAGGTAATGCGTCTCTGTGATGTTTAATCATGTCTTCACTTTAGCCAGAGATGAAAGGAACTGACTGCACATACAGGCTTTGGTGATAATGCAACTCAATTAGGGGCCAAGGCACTAATGACGTTCTCTCAGGATACTCTCAAGATACGCTCAGGCAAACATGCGGATGAGCGTGTGCTTACGTGTGTGTGCAATACTGCAAGCACAGACAAGTTGCCTTGGTGCGTGGCGCCAGTCCTCGCTGGGGTTGTCATCTGGGCTTTGATGGAGATTTATTTGCATGAGCAGGGGTCCTCAGTGTTAAAGGCAACCAGGAGTTCAGAGAAATCTTAATCTAATCATTTTAATATCGAAACGCCCTTCCCATGCTTTTGCTATAATACATCACCTTTGTCTTTTGGCCCTACAAAGGACATATTACTACTTGTAGAAAAGACAGTTCGAGGATTCATTGTTAGTTTTGAGAGTTGATTAAATGGCTCAAGCTTGTATTTTCTCTTCATGCTTGGGGGTTAAAGTAAATCATTGAAACAATGGCAGGAAGCCTATGATTGAAAAGCTACTAAGTATTTAGTCACTCTTACCGTCATTGACAAGTTTAACACCATCATACTGGAAACCAGCTGGATCTATCTGACTCACTGGACCAGCCAGGGTTCCCGGGAACGGCACATTGACTGTACCGTAGTCGGCACACACCAAGTCTACTGTCCTGTTAAGGCCTCTGTGAGAGAAGGGAAAGAACAGGGAAATGGGTTTGTTGTAGTGGGGGGAAAAAAAGTATTTGTCAACAAGGATCCTGTTCAGCTTAGTGCCTGAGAATCCCCAATATGACATTGACATCAAAGTAGTTAGCATTAATAAGCAGTGCCTAATTGGATTCAATCGTTCAAAGTTTAATTCTGTTTGATTAATAGTCTTACTTGAGTTTTAAAGCAGTTTTATGTGTCAGGGTGAGACACTCCAAACCCACTGACCGAGACCTTGGAGATCTGCCAGTTATACATTGCAAAATACGCTACGTCCAAAGGTACACCGCAATTGCCTTTCAGTTTCTGTGATATGGCCCTTTTGTCTTGACAGAGTACCTCATAACGCTCAGATCACAGAGTGAGCGAGAGGCGCCTCAGGATAGATTCAGAGAGTTGATCACACTTCAAATTCAGTATGAAGAATCTTTTGCGCTTCGAAATGAGAGCCGAGCAAATCACCCCCTGGAGTTGAACGCTCCACAGCCATGCAAGTCGCAGCTCCTCACTCTGTTGTTGGAGTGACCGGCGCATAGCACACTCCAAGCTCCCGCTATGGACACAGTTAAAAAGTGATAAAATAACTTTATGCAACTGCCTTCTTTTTTCAAAAAGTACATTTCCTGACCTACAACACAGAACTGCAGTATTTGTTTTGTAATTATGATCAAATACAGCGTTACAATGAATGAATATTTCCTACTTGTATTATTTGCATCCATTACACATTTTGATCAATAGATATAGATAGAAAGATCAAGTTTCAGTAAAGTGGATAAGAAAGTGCAACCACATTTGAATGAAAATGACATGTAATATATATTCCAGTATTTCTGCATGTGATATAACATCCATCCATCCATTCTCTTAAGCGCTTATCCTCACAAGGGTCACGGTGAGTGCTGGAGCCTATGCCAACTGTCAACTCGCGGGAGGCGGGGTACACCCTGAACTGGTTACCAGCCAATCGTAAGGCACATAGAGACAGGCAAGCAGCCGCACTCACAATCACACCCAGGGGCAATTTAGAGTGTCCAATTAATGTTGCATGTTTTAGGGATGTGGGAGGAAACCGGATTGTCCGGAGAAAACCCACGCAGGCACGCGGAGAACATGCAAACTCAACACAGGCAGGTCCGGGATTGAACCCAGAACCTCCGAACTGTGAGGCCAACGCTTTCCAGTTGACCCACCGTGCTGCCGTGATATAACACGGAAGATTCTATTCAAACGGGAGTCTTTGTCATTCAAAAATACGGATGTCAGTCTTTCATCCGGCCTCACATTTGCAATGTTCGTGATCTGCGACACGCACGAATGACTGCAAACTGAAAAGATGAACAAAGACGACCACACACATCAGCTATCGCTTCAATACTACCCTTTGCTGCACTGGGCTGCAATCATGTGTATCCGCCATTACCTGGCATACAACACAGCCTCGTTTCAGGCCCTGAACACTTGTCTCTCAGGTATCGACCTTGGCAGACGAACCGGCTCGCCTGGCAAATCCCTCCCAGGCTGCTGCAGCTGGTGTCATCTCTTCTTCTTCCTCTACTTCTTGTCTTCTTGACCTTTCTTGTATTGGCGACAGCTTTGGGTCTCATGTCATGTGCTTTTGTGTCATCTCTCATCACCTTATTGGCCCTGTCAGCGTTTTTGGCAGGGCTTTGAATTAGTCCACCTTTCCTCTTGTCCTGTTCCGAAGCACAATTTAACAGGACATCTGGAGGTATGAAAAGGAAGGTTAGAGCTATTGGGGTTAAGAAAGTGGGACTGGGGAGGGGGCGGGGCATTCAGAATGGCAACTTGCCTTGCAATTACATTGGTATAAACGTCTGGGAAATCAACGCAACCTCCCTGATAAGAAAATTCTTTAAAGCTGCCTGACACGAGTGATCAATATCTGAGGCAGAGTTGCAGACTGCCTTTGAAAGTTATCTAAGTGCATTTAAGAGAACATGCTGTGGACACTTACAAATGGCTTTTATTGAAAGAACTTCAAGAAAAACACGAGTTCACATTAAGTCGTACGCTACCGATGATATCACATTTAATTTACACTTTTAATTCTGTTCCTGCAGCCCCCCTCGCACTTGTTGAAGAACTGCGTCCACGCAGATAGACTGAATGCTAATTCATTTATTCATAGAGTGTCTTCAGTCTGACATATACTAATTACCCAGCTCAGACACGTGTCTTTGCTCTTCATTAACTCCATTAACCCCAGCGCCACAGAAAATATTTCAATGGTGCTGCTCTGTGATTGAACAAAGTTGCTTATCTCCAGAAGACTTTTAATGGCTGCCGACCTGTCGGAAGACGGCCGGTTGCGGTGTAGCCGAGCAATTTTCAACCTGGGTGTGGACTGGAATGAGAGAGGGGCTGCATTTCAGGGAGGAAGTCTTTGACTTGTTGGGTTCCTGTTACTAAATAAAGATTTGTGAGATTGCTGCATGTGCAGGTTTCTACTAGGATATTAGTCAATACATTATTCTCTCACAGACCTCTTAATGAATGAATTAATCAAACTCAATGGGAACAAATCAATGCTTTAAACTTTGGGGCAACAGTTTCTTGAACATGACTTCCAGGGGTTTGCCTCGCCCTCCAAAATGTACTTTATTATGTAAATACAGAGCAAGGACAAATAATGTATATAAAACTGAACTTTGATGCATTTTTGGGGGTAGAGGAATGTTTGGAAAACCCAATCGATTCCACATTAGATTTATTGTCTTCCATGCAAGATTTTGTGTAAATAAATAAATAAATAAATTAGGCTGATTAGAATTTTTTTTAGAATCATGTTATTTTTTTTTATGTTTGTAATACTACTTGACATCTAAACATGGGGAAAACAATGTATCACTTCATATGTGATAAATTTCACATGAAGTTTAAAACCAACACTATTATTGGAACTTGATTGTTTTGTTGCATAATTGGTACCGTACAGTACATCTCATCAATGGACTTACATTTCTAACTTGTGTTTGTTTGACTTTCCATTTTGTTAGCTCATAATTTCTCATTCTAGCAGCCTAGTGGGTGTTACTAGCATATACCAGTAATTTCAGCCTAGTTGGTGACTCATTTCATCTCTTAAAAAATCTCATTTTCATGTCACTTAACAGACCTTTGGAGTCAGCGTGTCCCTTTGCGATTTGCAATCCAATGATTTAATGATGCGTTAAGCATTTAATCATGCTTTAAATGTCTCCCCCAGTGGTGCTCCCGCACAGCCATTCTCGCAAAAGACCCAAACTCCCCCAAGGTTTTTTTTTTTTTGTGTGTTTACAATAGTCTCAATGGAGGTTTGTTGATGGTGACCTGTGCAGGCAAACAGATATTTTTCTATTTTTATTATACCTAGAAGAGAGATTATTGGTGTCGAAGCAGACTTTAAATGGCCGTCTGCTCAACTTCAGACAGTTCCATCTACCGTGCAGGCATTTCTGCATTGCATGTGCTGTGATCCACTTGATAAGCTGCCGCTGAAGTGCGTACACTTTACATACTACTTACAACATAGCAGCAGAGTAGTTGCAGTGAGATATAGTCTATGCAGCATTTCCGACGTCAAACAAGCTAGAGGAAAAGGAGAAAATGTAGAATTATTACAGGAGGTCAGACGAGTGTCAGACATACTGTGTGCAATAGTTCCACTCTTATGAAAATAAAGTTCTGTCAAATTAATCATCTTTAATTTAAAAGTGAGATTAATTGTGCTTATACGTACCTGTCCTGTTGCAAAGATTACGTGTTGCAGAAGGAGTGGATCCAAACACAAAGCTAGAACTGTTCAGAAAAAACAAACAGGCTACCGTGGAGGCTGCAGACCTGGACCACAAGACATCCCCCCTCTGTCAATATTTATATTGGCTCATAGTAAAGGCACTTACTTAGTTTTGAGAGAAAAAGGGCTCTTGTTTCTTTAGTGAAACTACTCTAAGCTTGCACTCAGTATAAAATTCAAAGTGCTCTTATATTTACTGTAAAATGAGTTATGGCCCTCTGAGCACTGTATAGCTACAAAATGCTATGTGTCAGTGTTGTGAGATGTACATACAGTATTTGATATAAAATCTTGCATCTGAAACCAGTGAATTGTCATCAACAAAGTTACATTGCAGATACTACATGTGGCCCTTTTTCATTTTCCTTGCACTATAAAATATAACAATAATTTCTATGGGAAAATGTTGTTCTTTTCCTTGCATTGTGAAATGTGGCTCATAAGATTAGTTCTACTTTAAGGTTTACGGTCTTTGCATCCGTACTGCATAGCATCATTCCTGTGCCTTTCTTCCTGTAATGTTACTGCGGATGCCCATGATGGACTTTGTATTATATTTCATCATGATTGATTTAATTTAATTAGTCCCGAAATGGGAGAAAGATTACATAAAAAAAGTTTGGCTTTGCTGACAAAATATTTGCCTTTAATCAAGACAGAGCATGATATGCTGCGTCTGTGATATACTGTCTTGAAGAAACATAAGGAGGGCATAAACTAAATATGCGTGGACATTTCTAATAAATTTTCCTCTACAAATTCCTGGTATGACAGTCCAAAACAGATGGAAACCATGAACAAAATAGGCTCTCACAGCTATAATCATTGACTTAACTAGCACCAAACAGCCGCTTCAACAACGTACTTGGAAATAAACCATTATTAAATATAAAATCAAAGCATGTCCGTTTTTTTTTGTCAAAAACATGATGTGACTTATAATATATGAAGGACATTATTTCATGATGATTTGCAGAATATTAGTAAATATGCTCAGCAGTTATGGACGTATACACAAATAATTCCACATTGCATGGTGACACACAGCTCATGAGATGCAAGTGTGTATTTCTCTTGAGATGCGTCACTGTGCAAGTTTTTTTTTTTAATCTTTCTGAATTACGATATAGCGAGGGCACTTAATTAGAAAGTCATCAGACACGTTTGGTAATCAAATGTCTAAGCAGATGAGTACCTTGGTGTCCAGATGGCTTTGAATTGGGAAACAGGAGAGGGATTCGGGAGTGGACTGATAAACGACGTAGAAAGAAATCTTAGTGGCACTCAAATATGAGAGGACACGGTGGTATAAACACCCCCAATGAAAGACGGAAAAGTAAAAGAAAAGCCATTGAGCCAGATAGAGAGATGTATCACGAGTCATTCTTTGTGTACAAGAAAGCCTCGCAGTGATTCTCTATGGGAATGCTTTTGACGCAAGGATGCTTGAATAGAAACTCGGCCGACACTCTTCAAGCTCCTCAGTGGATGGGACTGACATTTCAGTTAGTTGTGGCATTTCAAGACAAGAGGAGATGTGATGCTACAAGTGTTTCCTAGCAACAGTTCTCTGCAGAAGCCCTCCCACGTGCACGCCCCCCTCCCTCCTACCCTGAACGCACCCACACACCCTCTAAACTCCCTCCTTTCCCTAGATAGGAGTTGCAGCAATGCACCACTTGCTGCAAGACCTGGAATACATTCTAATTCTCTGCCTCTCGCTCCAGGCACCACACCATCACGCCTCCATGGAATCGACATTTTTGTTCACCCGTCCTCCTTTGTGGGGAAAAAAACAAAACAAACTTTTAACAACTGTGCAATTACAATACACTTTACATGTCATTTCATTTTTTTTTTTTAATGTGACGCAAATGATGGGGGCGTTACACAAACAACAAGCACGTGGTCACAAGTGCTCTGTGGGTATAAATCAGCTTTTCAGTGACGCCCGTTCTAGTCTTTTGGTTTGTAAACATATTTTTGGAGAACTACGGAGCGAGTACACAGCAAGATGGACCAGACAGACTGAGTGCCAAATGGCATGGGGGAGGGAGAGACATGTTGATGGTGAAATGGTGGTGACAGAAGACAGGAGAGACTAAAGTCTGACAAATCAGCCGATGGGCGGGACTGTGGTCAGATGTTTCCTGACCAACAGGGAACAAAAACAACATTTACTTTAATGATCCAGCCACCCATTTTCGATTATACTTTTTCACATAAGTCTCACGGGTGGGTTCCAGCCGGTGTATACTATCGACTGATTGTCAACTAATTGCAATAGGGTGAATAGTTAATGCTCAAATTTAAAAAGTTCCTACAGGTTCACACGCTTTTTTTTCCTTCCACTGTATGTTGAAATTCTATATCTTGTCTGAAAAACGGGGATTTTTGTATGTTGGGGAAGATGGTTTAGCCTGGCATGTTATTGGCGATTCTGTGCAGCACCATATTTTTGCTCTGCTGAGTGGCAGAGATACAGAAACTGTTAGCTATTTTAAGGGTAAGATTATAAAATGATTTTGAAGTGATATTGAAGTTTTCAGGGATTATAGTTTATATATATATATATATATAATATATATATATATATATATATATATATATATATATATATATATATATACAATAGACTGTTATAAACATTATGGGGTGTATCTTTAAGTCATATTTCTTTCTCGTTATTTGCAGATGGACTCGGTCCCTATCACCCACAAATAGTGGTTGTTTACCGTATTTATAATATTCACGTCTGCCTTTGACCTTCATCCCTCTCTTGGTTATTCACACTTAGGATGAGGTTAAAAGCTGGCACTAGTGAGCAGACGAAGAACAAAACATTTGTGACTGGAGTTAAAAAGCTTGTAGCCTTCATACTGTATGTGCCGCTATTACAATTTTATATCTTTGCATCAGATGTTGTACCACAGATGGCCACATTTAGCTCAGCTCATAACACTTGTGAAAATATTCCTAAAAATTCCATGTTACCATATATTTAAATTAAATCTGTTTGCTGCAGTAAACGTTTGCACTTCGACAAGCTAATATAACTGCATCAGCTGCCATGATTTCAAGAGCGCTGTGCGAGGTACTACTTTGGCACTGTTTTCTATGTTACAGTAATAAACACAGCAATGCCACAAGGGTTGTCCTTGTAGTTTATTCCTCACCAGAGCGAGGAGAGATTGTACACACAAGATGCCCAGAATACCTCATACAAGATCTTCTGACTAAGATGGCAGCTGCTGTCACCAATATAATATTCCAAACATGAGCAAATACAGCTGTTTACACTTACTTAGAACACAGAATAGATGAGAACAATAAACATTCCTTGGGCACTTCACCACGTTAATCCACCGAATCTAAAATCAAAGATTGAATGCCTTTAATGTTGCTTAATCCTGCAGATACTCTGGTGATAAAAAAATTCTTGAAAGTCAAAGTAGACACGATGTACCTAATTTGTTATTGGGGAGGCAGAGAAGTCCACAGTCCACAGTGGACATACAGAGTGCAGTAAACGTTGTGGGTCAAGATGATGAAATCAGCTAGCGATGGATGGTGCACAGATCAAAGCGTGATTGATGGAGCGCTGCCGCCCAGACTGAGAATATCAAATCCCGCAGGTAGGTTGGTGAAATCATCGCCACCCGCTTTGATGGGGACACAGACAGGGGTATGTCATGAAAACGATGGAGAGTCACGGCAATGAGGAGACGAATAGAAAGAGAAACATGGTAGCAGGATGCGTCTTTCTAATGCCAGCCTGACTCTGGGGACATTTGGACACCTGAAAAGTTTCCAATGGCCAAGTTTGTGTGGGCAACACTTGTCATGCACACTGCCAAAAGTTACATTTAGCTATACGACTTGAAGGTTATATCAATGTATAGGTTTGACTTTCACGCCACTGCAGCGTAGACCCAATTTCAATTCAGTCCCTTGTAGACCAGGAATGTTCAATTCAAATTTGAAGTGGTCCACTTCACCAGCAGGGAACCAGAACATCATCATACCTATCATGCATTATCTTGCATGTGAAATTTGTGCCGGACTTTTAGCCAAAAGGGAGGGTACACCCTCAACTCGTGGCCAGCCAATCACAGAGCACAAATACACAAACAATTCACTTCCATGGACAATTTGAAGTCTTCACTTATTCTTACCATGCGAGTTTTTGGAAAGTGGGGGTAAACCCAAGAAACTTATATGGGCGAAGATAAAATATTCCTTTATGAATGTCTTTCTGCATCGCTCCCCAATTTAGATGTTAGAAATGCCACTGATTCGAACCCACGGCCTCCCAACTGTCAGGCAGTTGCGCATTGTGCAGCCAACTTGGCCTCGTATTAACAACAAAAAGACTTGAAGAGTCTTTTTCTTCGCTTGTGAAAGATGAAATTCCGTTCTTGGACCTCTCTCCTCACCGCTTGCCTATCAAAGATGAAACCATGCTCTGGGCAAACAATTCGATTGGCCAAGTTGTGTCACGTGTGAGGTATTAAGATGCATACTAATGGTCTTTGTCCTTCCCTTAACTATGCAAGTTAAAACTTGTAACTAAATCCCTCTAATGTTTTGTTGGTTCAAGTCCAAATGTTCAACAGAGCAATAAAACAGAAGGCATGGTTCTAAGTGGATCAGCATCCATTTACTGAGGAGGGCTGAACAGGATAACCATTGAAAAACTACCATGAAGGAGAAAAACATCTCCCTCATCATCTTCATTTTGCATTCAAGTTGCATTTTTATTTAAAATCACTTTCAGAAAATGGTAAAATTACATCGACATTATCAGCAAATACAATTTTACATAATGCTTTCAAGATAAAAGTCGTTGAATATTGCTTCATCGTCTAATTAGTCTTTATAAGCTACTTGGTTCACACAATTAGAGCGATACCAGTACACCTGCCTCCAGAGTAGCTGGAGAATGAACCTTTTCGCAAAGGAAGATTATTGCTTAATTGCTAAGTATTAATTAAGGTTGTGTTGGGATATAAACACAGAAGTCTATTTAATATTGCGCATCTATCCACCCATCCATCCTAAACTTGGGTTATTGGGTTGTTGCTGCAAAGGAACCATATTTGGTAACTTAAGTGGTTATTTAGTTAATACATGCCACAGCTCGATACTTTAGTAGTTATCAGACGTGTCTCACAATCAATGGTTTGAAAAGTGAAGTTTGCATTGTCTTTGTATAAATTTTCTCCAGACACTCATGCTTCCTCCAACTGTTCAAAAAGATTTTAGGTTACTTGAACATTGTAACTTGCCCACTGTTGGTGTGAATAGTTGTTTATCCATGTTGGCCTTGCGAACAATCTGGGGTGTATGCCGCAGATCGACTGTTACAGGCTACAACTCAGCATTGATCCTGAGTATTATCCATTAGGAAAGAAAATGATCAGGTGTGTCTTGTATATGACTCAAATTGACTCCAAAATGTTCTGCAAACCCCTAAATCTTGTAACATTTTCTAGAAACAAATTATTATTCCGAATATAGCTCCAATACTTTTTTGCCAATAGGAATTTTAATCAGGCATACTGAACCCCTAAATTGCTCCTGATGCTGCATCATCAGAATGATGAGGTGGTGATGATGAGTCTGTGTTAAAAGTAATGTAAAAAGCAACTATAGAAGTGAAAAACTATTCAACATTTAAAATATAGCCTTGGGTTTTTGTTTGCCTTTTCTTCAAGTCATTTGTTTAAATTGGACTTTTGATTCAGATGAAACGCTTCATCTGAGGAAATACGATGGGATTTGACTATGGATGCATGACTTCCCCTGTTTCATGCCTCATCTCTTTGCCTGGACCCTCCCTCGCCCTGAAGATGGCAGTAATCATCCGCACAAGGAGACGGGAGAGGCTGCACGTTGCAAACGCACAGCTCCCCTGACTTAATTACATCGCACTCTCATGCCAAGGAACGTGATCATTCAAAGCGTATGTGGCTGGATGGCAAAAGAGATGTTCAAAGTGATATATATATATATATATATATATATATATATATATATATATATATATATATATAAGTAGGCAAAGAAACTGTGGGAGAGCATTTGTTTTGCTTTTGCATATAATGGTGTCATCTTCCCCCGCTGCGATTCGGCAAACATCTCAGCATCATCACGGTTTTGACTCATGTCAGTAAACACATCACAACAAAAGACAATTTTACAGAACTCTGGGACAAGCACACGATAAATAGACCAAAAGTATTGAAATAAAGCTTAGTACTTTTTGTCTTACCCTTACCTTAGCCTGATTTTGATTACTGAATCTAAATGTGTACTACCGGGCGTATAAAAGGATTTCCCTTCGTGGCAGAACTGCAGAAAGATGTGCCCACACATTTTATACTGCACTAAGACTTAAGGAACCTTGATCACACTGGAAAAATTGATGTTCTCTGTTTTTAGTGAGCACCACACAGTAACTGACTTCTATGCGGTGGGTTCAATAATCAATTTATTGTTAAGATTGTGTGGAATGAGTGCACCACACAATCAAGTCTTGAAGCAATTGAGGCAAATGGAATGCACTTCTTGGCTGGTAACCAGTAAATCGCTGTTGATTCAGTCGCCACTATTTTATGTAGAAGAAAAATAATCAAGTAGGCTATTGGAGGTCGAGCTACCTCACTTTTCATGATATACTCTACTTTCTCCGTTTATTTTTATGAACCTCCAGAGAAAGAATGTATGGAATGTAGGGAAAAAAGACTGAGAAAAGACATGAGCTGGTGGGACTAAAAGGGCAACTAGACACATGGATATTGCTAACAGGAGTCATTAGTGTCAGATATAAATAGTTTAAAGAATGCACAAGGGTGTCCTTCTGGCCTGTTGGTGTGGAAAACATTGACCAGCTCGCTGTAGCAGTGTGTGAAGGTATATACAATTTGTGCCCTTCTCCCTTGGCGGTAATGTACTGTCCAGAAAAAAGTATAGTTGGTCAATGGAATCACCTGCAGTTTGACTATTTTCGCGGATGATTGGATTGGGAAAAGTCATTATTTTACACACAAACATAGCTAGTAAGCGTGATATAGCAAAGCGTGTATTAGATATGTCTTGCAATCGCAATATTCTCTCTGAGGTCATATATTGCTGACAACAATTTCTATAAACCTTTTTTCCCCGTTTTTTTTTTAAACTAATTCAGGTGTAAAAAAAAACATACTCCGTTAGAGGAAGTAGCAGCTACAAGAATCTGTTCTCTGGGTAGGTATGCCAGTTAACTCCTCTGGGTATCTTGTGACTGACATTTAGCAGAATTAAACTCAAGGAGAATAAAATGTAAAGTAAAAACAGCACTGCATGAGCACGATATTCAGTATTCAATCAAAAATGAAAGCAAATGAAAATATTCTTCAGTCATAAATGTAAAAATGTAAGTCACATCCAATCAGGAATGATAAACCTTACCTAAGACTATGCTCATCCATGGCGATGTTATTCATCATATTCTTCAACAATCAGCTTCTCAATTTTTGCCGATATTAAATTTGCTGAATGCCTATGGATTCCATTAATATTGATTTGAATGCTCTTAAAAGCTTCATGACCTGATACTGTATTAGATGGTGGCACAGTGTCTCAGGGTGCTTTTACACCTTTAGATAACATTCTGTGGATTTCACTCAGTTGTAGAGTGTGGTGTCTTTTTGCATGTAAAAAAAAAATGCAAGCCAACTAAAATGCGATATCACTCTTGACTCTTGTTAGCTTATAAAGAATGTAAACAGGAAGATGGCTATTCCCCGTGGAATAGTGAGTGAAAGAGGACCATTAAACTAAATTGCTAAGTGCACGCTAAGAGGAATCTTGAGCAAATTTAGCCAAAGATATGTTCGATAACTCAATAGTCTCATCTGTTTGTTTTTTTTTTCATTACCTGCCATTACATCACCAATATGGAGTTTTAAAACAAACTTGAGTCAATGGATCTAATCATGTGTATTGTATGAGTGGAAGTCAGAACTCTGTTTCACCACAAATGAACTGTGCCAGAATTTGTATGGAACTCCATCAGACTTTAGTTGAATTGCCCCCCGCCCCCCCACAACAAAGTAAATTCAAATTTGATGAACACGACTAAAGTCTCAACTTGACTATAGTGTACCAATTTATGTTCACACACCCTGATTTGGACAGTCCGTGGCATCTTCAAAACTGTACAGATCTGTTGTAAGCAGGGCTAACTGTTTTTGAGGAGTTAAGCATTAGTGGTCTTTCATTTCAAAATTCACATGACCTAAACAGAGTTTTTTTCCATATACCTAATTAGCCCTCATTCTTATTATCCCTAATTTGCATTTATGAGGTCATTCTGGTCACGTGTCTACTTAAGGACATTGATGTAAATATCCCTAATCCCTAATAAACCTAACCTACTCTCTAACACAAAAGTGTCAATTTCATTTAAAAAAAAAACACCTTGGTTTTGTCATAGGAGTATACAGCAAAAGCCCCACAGACAGCTATTTGTGTTTGACACATCTTTGTATCCACTTTGTCCATATTTAGCGAAGACCGCCCACTTTCCTCTGTGTAGAAGACTCACTTGTGAGAGTACACGTGTTTTTCATGACATCGTTGACTTGGGAGCAGAAACGAAAGGCGCAGATCTTTGCTAGTGATGTAAATAAGCTTGAGAAATTGGAACAACCTCATTTCAGGCCTTGCGGCAGAAACGTCTGGAACTCAAGAGTACGTGGATGATTTTAATTCAAATTCTTGCTGAAATATGAAGTTTGAAGATGTTCAGTCAACAACTACACCAGCAGAGCACTTTGTCAATAGTGTCTTTTAATAAATAATTATTCATAGAACAAAGACCACTAGCTGACCAGTCTTCTTTCTATCCTTGATACAAAATGTATTATCAGTAAGAGCTTCAGGCTCAACAGTCATGAATAAGATTAACTTGGCATAAAAAAAAAAAAAACAAATGACAACATTGAGATGACATTGACAATCTGGTTGAAACTCTTTAAAGACCTTAAGACACTGAACACTTCATAGCTAAATCATGCTTCGGCGGGTACAGAATGTAACTGTCCATTTGTGCATCTTTGGTGTTCAAACGTGATTTAATCCCAGGGTGCTTTCATATACACATAAACCACTAATCTTGAGTTCTTAAGGCAACTCGGATAAATGATGTTCAAATCTGACTGATGTAACTATGAGCAGCAGTTACAGGCAAAGTCAAGCAATGTTCTTATCTTGTGTCATTTATAGTCACTTGCACTAGATGTAGTAAATTGTGGTTAGTTTTAAGAGTGCATTGCAAACAAAGCTTGATGGGTCTCATCAACTTTAACCTATTGCCAGGTGTGTGACATTCTTGAACCAGATATCTGCTGATTTCTGAGATCACTGGCATTTATGCTGATTTATCGTCTGCTGTTATTACTTAATATGCATCAATATCTACTCTAAGAATGTGCAGTCAAGGTAAGTGCTTTAAATATGGTGAACTGTCAGGACTTTTTGGCAATTGAATGACTCCATCCACGCTCTCAATGGAGCTTAGCCAAGATGATGTCGAGCAAATGGTGGACTTCAACTACACTTACCAAAAGGGCTCGGTGATGAAATGCTGGCTCCGAAGCCTTCAGCTTCTCTTTCTTTTAAGTATAGACAAGCAGTTTGACAACCTGACATCTCCTGGAACTGAGAAGGAATGTTTTAAGAGGGGTGAGTGAGTCTTTGGATAGGAAAGTGAGTGTCAGTTTTAAAAGGGGAAACTTTCCAAGGGCAGGAAAAAAAGAAAATAGAAAGAAAACGTGACGAGTGAGCATTAAAACTAAGGATGTTGAGAATCGGTGACGGGGTGAACATGCGAGCAAAACCCATTTCAGCATCTGGCAATCAAGGAACAGGAGGAAAAGGGGGTAGGGGGTGTCGAAGTGGGGTGTGGAATCACCCTCATCGCATCTAAAGGGACAAATCACCTGCTGAGCAAAGCCAATGGGCACCAACAGCAGCCCTTCCATGATTAATAGGGCTGTCACTTAGTACAAATGCAGTGCTGTGGATGTGACCCATTTTAGGCAAGCACAAGCACAGCCTCTGCCTCTTGCTCCTTATGTAAACGGGGGGACCAGCAGCTCAATTTACTGCCTCTGCATCCTGCTCTCTTCTTACTGAGCTACTGCGATTGTCTTCTCTTTTTGCCTAAACTGGACTGCCCAGTTTAGCCTGAGGTGTTTTCCCTTAGCACCATTCATTCAGATTGGTCTGAAAACGGGATTTAGACTTAAATTACCATTGTTGCTGAGAAATTGTATTTTAACATGTCTTCCAGATGCATAAACGACTTCATGTTGGTCATAAATTATTTTGAAAATTCCTTTCCAAAAGTTTGATCTTGAACTCTACCAAATAAAGGGGAAATGTTAACTTCATTTTTTTCCCTTTTCAAAGAAAAAAATTCCATGATTTTGAATGGGGGGCTAACAATTGACATTTTGGTCAGTCACAAAAACAGACTGACCAATCACAGTGCAGCACTTCCATGGTGGCGCGGCATAGAAACTAATTAAATGATATTCTTCCATCAACTTTCCGCCCCTTATCCTGTTCAGGGTCTCAACGAGCAAACTGGACACTATTCTAGAGAACTTTGGGCAGATGCAACCAGACAGCCATTTTCATATTATTTCCAGCTGATGTCAGTCAAAATGTAGTTTATAGCCTGGATTGGTCAACAGTCAAACACAAGGCAATTACCATTTCAATTGCTTTTGTTATACCTTCTTTTCTCAGCCCTCTCGTGCATATTGGTGCGTCCTTCCCGATCATGGTGGGAGTGAGTTCTCCAAAGTGTGATTATCGCTCTGACTTACTGATGTGGGTTTTTACATTTGCTGACAGGGACTTTGAGTAGTTAGCACATTTATAACAATGAGAATGAAGTACGGTATTGTCATGAGGGTCAAAACGGAGGATGAGACTGATGTCACGACTACACAGGTTAAGGAGCATGAATACTTGCCTGGCCTTGGACATCCATCACAAGATGGCAGAGGAAGCTCACAATGAAAGTCAATTGTTTACGTTCCATCTCAGGGCTCATATAAGCAGTCTCAATTGCAGTTTCAGGACTGTCAGGGCAAATTGTTTCACATTGAATGATATCCACACCAAGATGCATGACAATGATTGATGGCAAGTGTACAGATGAAGCCATTAATTAGAAGCACAGCTCTGAGTAGTCCAGCATTCAACAGTCCTGCCTGGAAATAACAAGTTCTGCCGAAATTCAATTCAGAGGCTTCATTCCCCGCTACACGCCATTTGAACCCTCCTCAAAGCGAGTTAGGGGATAGTTGGAGAACAATCTCTGGAAGATTAAATTTCCCTCCAGCTACATTTCCACGTGTCTAATATCTGATCTCTGATGATTATCACTTTCTCAAAAATTGAGTTATACTTTCATGGCCAGTCCTGATCTGGCCTTTGTAAAATTTTGCAATTCTCAAAGAATGAGAGGATTTAGATACTTAGGTTGAGTTAAATATTTGAAATAGAACAATATGCTCAGGTTATGAAGTGAAAATATATCTAGTTTAAAGAGCCACCATTGTTGCCTTTGCAGTGTAACTGCCAGTGATCATGCATTCAGACAACAGCTAACGTTAATGTTTTTATTTCGTTTGTTCGTTTATTTTTGCCCACAGCAGGTTACACAGGAAACAAACATTACCTGGCTTAATTGACTAACTGGTCTGCGATACATCTAATTGGTGTTGTTTCTATATCACTACATTGTATTATTGCTCCTGTGATAGTGTGTCATGGTTCTTCATTGTTGGCTCTTTACAATTGCAGAATTGTACTGCATATTCTTATGTCCTCCATAAACTAGGACACTATTGTTTTTCTGTTAAGAACCGAGCGTATGTCCATTAATGGCTTCCCACCTGCTTGACTAATTAGCACTCAAACACAAATGAGTTGAGCAGGCTTGTAGAAAATGCCACACATGCAGTTACAAAACTGTCCACCGACTGTTACTGCTCCTATGAGGTGTGCTGAGTGTTAATATAACATCAATTTTAACCATTCATGATCACAATACTGAGAGTTTGTGTTGTAAAGAACAATAAAATCATTCACAATGGACCCGCCAAACTTCAATGCGATCCATTCCTCCATTTATAGACAGTCAGTATTATCAAGGACTGATGAACATGAAGGCACTTAGAGAGTTTTAGAGTTTTGTGACCCTTTCCAGCTTCATGCCAGTTAAAATTAAAGTTCTGGTTTTCTGAGCGCTCTCCTGTATAATCCATGGTTCACAATGACACTGCCCAATTTCTTACTAATATTTGATGTCTAAATATACCTTGCTTGTTCTTCGTAACATAGAAAACCACTTTGCTCTGATTTTTGGATGGTGATATCAAGGTGCCTTGTCACTTTGTCCCGACCAAGTGTTCATTGCGACGTCACGTTTGGATCCTTCGATGTCGGCTCTTCCTTTCACTCCGAAGCTTAATCTCGGACACCCTGATCGGTGATCCTCATATATTGTACTTTTATCACTGTTAATAAGCTATACAGCTTGAGGAAGATAGAATTGCAATTAAGGAAGTAGATTGGTCCAGAAAGGAAGACATGGGCGAAAATCAACAACATCACACAGGAAGGCTGGAGCTGAGATTTGAACCTCACAACAATGAGGCAGATTTGCTTGCCAATTGTCCTCATTTCTGCGTTACAGTATTTCATGCTTGTATTTATGATGCTTTTCCATATAAGTTATTCATGATTTGCAAAAAAATGTCAGATCTGCTGTAAGTAGGTAAGGAAGGTGCTGGTTTTGATCATTTTCCCATATCTGCAGCCTTCATTTGCATCTGTGTCTTCTAACGCGACTTGACAAGCACCCCAAGTACCGATTACTTTGTATTCTTAAGTGCTTTTGACACGTTAAGCACCCCTCAAACATCAGGAACATATGGCAGATGTTTGAGAGGAGCCTGGAAATGTTCATGGCGCAAGGTGCAATTTGCTGACAGCACCTACTATTGCTCTTAGCCAGAGGTGTGGACTTTTAAATTACAGGTGTTGTTTTTGCTTTTAGCTCATTACACAGTGGGTTTCAGTGTTATCGGTGTATAATTGTTTCTCCCCCTGGGAGGCCAAATACTTCAATGCATCACAAACTGCCCTTTGATGGATCCAAGCATGTCAGATAACCCATATCACCTACAGCTACAACACGGACTAACAAATGTGTCTCCCTGACAATGATCATGCTCACTGACCAAATCCAACACAGTGTGTGCTGGGGCAATTTATCTTTCAGGTCTGCCTTCCCTCCTCAATCCTGCGAGTGGGAGGATGAAGCATCGATTTGATTCCCGGCCTCCTCTTTCCGACCCTGATTAAGTTGGGTTGCTGCTATGTGTCTACTACTACTTATAAAACAAACAAATTGCACTTGATTTGAATCCGACAGTTGCAATTGAACAAATGTGAGCACACAACGGGAGAGAGGGCACGTGGCTCAGTGCCAAGATGCTCATGTGACGAGTGATTGTGGCTGTATTTGAAAAACCAAGCATACTACGTGGGTCTCAACAATGGAATCTGGTAGAGCTTGCCCAACATCTACCAACCCCAGACAGCTAAATTTAAGGTTACCTGAATTCTATAGTAAATATAGACAATAATGAAAAATGTATGCTGGAAGCCACATAAAATTGAGCATCTTTGTTGTTAAGTTATTACTGTGTGCTTCAACTGCACTAACTGGCAAGGGTCCACCATATTTTCGCATATTTTCTCTGCTCTCTTCTGTGTTGGTACTGTTTAAACAGAACAGTGTCACAACAAGAAAAAAAAACAAGGTGAAACATGCCAGCTTCTAAAAGGTAGCTTTTAAAGGGACCCTATGCTTCATTGTATCCTTATTGATGAATGTACCGATTCTAAAGCATATTAAAGCAACATTGCAGTGCAATTAAACCGCAATAAAATTATAATTCGCAATTGTTTATTAACAACTCAAAAATAGAAGGTCAGGCGGATCTTCTTCCTTCAAAAACATCTGTTACGTGTGATGAAACAAGCATCATCATGCGCTGACATCAGGAAGGGAGTGACATATCCAGTCAGGAAAAGAACGTTGACACGCTACGGGGTGTAACGGTTCACAGCCTTCTCTCACTGTGTTGGATGGCCTTGTGTGCCAGGCTTGAGTTGTTCTTCTCCCTGAGGCTCCACTCACTCCTGCAAACATGACACTGGTTTACTTGGAAATGGTCTAAACTTTACTTTGTTTGGAAATGAAAAAAAAAAAAGAGATGGAAACGATGCAAATATGTGCTTTGACCAACCAGCAGATGTCGCTTGTTAGTATATATGGACAGTATCAAGAAATTACTTTGTATTTTTATAAATCTTAATTTAAAATTGCTTCCCCCTGTTTGTCTATCAGCTGCTCTTCCTGCCCCTCCCTTTTCATCCTCTACAATGTGATGCAGGAAATTCTTTTTCCCGACTTTCCATTGGGCTTTGAGGAACACCTGACAACAATCTGAATACTGTCAGTAAGTTGCTCCATGTTGCTGTGTTGTGTGTATAATTTCATTGGAGACTCTAAATTACTGTAAGTGGGATTGTGAGTGCGAATGATTGTTTGTCTATGTGCCCTATGATTGGCCGGCAACCAGTTCAGGGTTTACCCCACCTCCTGCCCGAAGATAGCTGGGAGAGGCTCCAGCACTCCCATGATCCTCAGTGGTGGTGTCGTGGTACACTTGCCTGACTTTTGTGCGGGCAGTGAGCATTGAGTTCCCACTCAGTGACAATTTGAATGTGAGTGGAAATGTTTGTCTGTATCTATAAGTGCCCAGTGACTGACTGGTGACCGGAGGGGGGGGGGGGGGGCGGGGGGGTGCACGATACATGAGAAATTACAATAAATCAATTTCTTCCCATTTCTACTTACAATGGCTTGCAAAGGGAGGGCAAAGGTGGCGATGGTCCCAGAAATGCAACTCAGGGGTGGCATCTAAGCGAAATTGGGTGCACATTAAAAGCGTCCTTTCCCCTGTTCCAGAATGTATTTTGATCAGTAAATACTTCTGTCAGAACCCACCCGGTTTTCACCAACCCCAGGCAGCAACACACCTTTTCAGGTGAATCAATTCGACCAGCGGTAGACCAGATTTTCAATGGTATATTGACTTAATACGATAAAACGGCTGTCATTAAAAGCGTACTTCCCCCTGTTGCAGAATGTATTTTGATCGGTAAATCCTTCTGTCAGAACCCACCCGGTTTAAACCAACCCCAGGCAGCAACATACCTTTTCAGGTGAATCAATTCGACCAGCGGTAGACCAGATTTTCAATGGTATATTGACTTAATACGATAAAACTGCTGTCTGTGGAGATGTTGTTTACTCAAAGAATCAGCAAGAGCCCAGGCTGCTCCAAATAACAGAAGGATGCATTCAGTCTATCATGATGTATTCACTTTAGCATGCCCTTGGGTAAGATCATAAAGACAGAACTGCATGGCTTTCTTTTCTCATCCGCTTTGATCTGTGAGCTGTCCCAAAATACCAACAAGACTGCAAATACACATTTATAACGTGCACGCGCGCACACGCACACACACACACACACACACACACACACACACACACCACACACACACACGCAGACATACGCACACACAAACTCAAACGCATGCACTCACATCTCCCAGGTTTGGCATGCAATTAAGAACTTGTAACCCTGGGGTATCTTTCCTCTTCGGAGGAGGGGGTAACCTGAGGCAGGCTCAATGTGTCCTGAGCGCTGCAGCACAACAATGATGAGGCGTCACCACATACAGGGATACACAAGGAGACAGCTGCCACCAGTAGAAGCAGTCTACTGTGACAGTGTCATGCACGGCCCTCCCAGACATGCACGTATATGCGTCATACACACTTGCATAACGCTGCGACATGACAGCGTGCTTGTGTATTCTCATCATGTATGATCTCAGGCTGATACCTTAAGTAGACGTAGGCATGCAAGGGAAGGAACATGAGGATTTAACAGAAGACCCACTGAAGGGAAGTGGGAGATGGAGAAAGTCTTCTAAATAAGACAGAGTTTTTCCTTAATGTTCTTGTTTTTCATTGTTTGCAGATGTTTTGGACAAGTCTGTACCACACTTGCGGATAGAATTTTAGGAAGTCTATTTTCTACTGTGACAAAAGACCATCGCATGGCAGTATAGCCAAAAATGTTCCCATAGCCAAACTCCAACTTTGTGTAGAAACTTTTTGTCAATGAAATAGAAAATTGGAATGAAATTGAATTGAGATTGGTTATTGGATGAACACGAACGTTTCCACAACCCTGTTTTTCTTTTGTAACTTTCAGTTAACTGAGTTACATTTGTTAAGCTTTTCCTGAAGAGCAAACCTGATTTATACCAAACGGGGGTCACCAACTTGGTGCACACAGGCACATGAGAGGCCAACTGGGCTTGTTCTAAAAATATTTGTTTTAGTCAGTACCGAAGAGGTAGCTTTCAATTTAAAAAAGGACTGGCGACCCTGATAGAAAGTGACCTCACCTTTTTGGATGAGCCCTTCCCAGTTCCATTGCAGACCACATGTTGACAAACAATCCCTCAGGCTCTATTTGCACCAAGAGAACAATTTAGTCTTCAAATATCCTAACCTGCATATTTTTTTAGAATGAGAGTGGAATTCACACAAGTTCCACGCAGATAGCACCAATTCCAAACCTGGGTCTTCTTAGCCAGGAACCAAGAACACACACACAATACACAGACACAACGTTGTCTGAATTAGTATAAGCATAGACAATTTGGCCCTATTCTTCCACAAAAAAAGCAATTTTGTCATTCATCTTCATTGTTGTGAAAAAAAAAAAAAAATATCCACATACACTCAGCAGTTATAAAGCTTGTATTTCAAAGCAAAGGTTGCAAAATCTTGTTGAAAGCTGTCAATTTAAATATCAATTAGTACTTTACCCAGAAGGGTTTTCATTGTCCTCAAAGAGTGACTCAAGTAATTCTTCAAAAAAAGAAACAAAAAATAAAGCGGCTTGTGGCAAGCGATGGCAAAGTTCTTGAAACAATGAAGCGAGCTGACAGTGAGTAATGGTGGAAGCAATGTAATAAAGGTCAGCAAGACACAGTGCGGAACACTTCCTACATACACTTTTATGTGAATTAATTTGAATGTTTTTGCCTTGCTGCTTGAAGGACAAAAGTACCCCCCCATCCCCTCCGCTGCCAGTCGTGTATTCTCATTAGCGCTGGGAACAAAGGGCATGTTGTAAAAGCTGTTTTTATTAGAATGAAAAAAGAGCAGATGTAATCCCGGATGACATTTTTGGTAGAATTTCTTATACATTAAGAATCGAGTTGAGAAAACCCATTGTAGGAAGAGAACACCATCTTGGACAAAAAAATGTTGACGTATTGACTATTGCTACGGTGTGCACTATGGCAATGATTCCACTGGTTCAATATGCTTAGCCATTCTATAATGAGCCTTCCCTTACTTCATTTTAAAGGCCTGCATCACTAATTCTTTGACCGGTAATGGTACACTTAAGAACACCTTTATAATAGCCTCTCTGCTGTGACTGTCTTTATTTAATGATGACAGCATGCACTCAGCTAAGCACAATCCGATTGATCTATAATATATACAAGGCTTAACAAATGTAGTAGACCACCACCTAGTTAAAGCCGGGGTTCAATTGCCGGCTCCGCCTGTTTGGAGTTTGCACATTTTCCAACTGCCTGTGTGGGTTTTATTCAGGCACTTTGGTTTCATCCCACATTCCAAATAATGCATTAGTTGGAGATTCTAAATTGTCCTTAGGTGTGATTGCAAGTGTTCGTGTGTATCCTGCCCTTTCCCCGAAGACAGCTGGGATAGCCCTTGTAAATATGAGCAGCTCAGATAATGGATGATTAAATGTGGTACAAGGACACTCCAGCATAATGTCTCTGTGTGGAAGAGCACTTTGACCTCTTGACCGGTATGCAAACAGACATTAGTCGCTACCCTTATTAAATACAGAATGAGCTGGTGAAAACCACTGGCGACTTAAATGTCCGCCGACTTTAAGTATCTATCCTCACCAACCATCATTCGTGCGACTCCACCCAAACGCACCATGGGCCACAGCATGATTCGGCCCTCCTCCATTATGTACGAAGTTGGGTGCCTTCCTTTGCATCAGTGGTTGTCTTGCATATTTGAAACATGCAGATAGCTAGCTAGCTAGAAAAGGCAGAGTTGCGCAATAACGGAAAGCTGTTGGTGGAATGAAGCCGCTGAGTTCTTAGTCAGTGGGGGAGGGGCGACTCATGCTCAACATCATCTGTCATTGGGTGCCATTTTAGCCACAACCCCTAAAAAACAGATTTGAAAAGAAATGGAAAATCCATTTTGTTACACTTCCGTAAACAAATTGGAAAGGGACCACTTTTTCCTGCTAAATTGACATTTGGAAATATTGTCTGGAAAAAAAACCCATACATTTTCTAAAGGACAACTATGGTAGCAATCCATAAAATGCCATTATAAAATGTGTTTTCCTTGGATATTTGACTACTGATAATCATTATTAGTATAGTGGACTTACTGTAGGTGGTCAACACGGGACAGTAACGATAACATTACCATTTTGATTGCCTCTCTTGAACCCACTCCATTTACAAACTGCTAAAGTGGGTTCATAGTTAAGACGGGGCTCATGTGGGAATATTGAGATGATCTTAGATCAGATTTGCATCATGACTTCCTGTTGTGAGTCATGAACCTGCACATATATACAGTAATTGTCTCTGTACATAAGAATGAGGATGCCAGTTATAAATATAATACATTGCCTTCTGTTACATCCATGAAAAAGTATTGGTATTTGCGATTTATGGATGATTGTTATTTTCCATTTTCCATTGTCATCTTATGATAATATTTTGGCCCCTTGCAATGGGCCAACTCTTCATACAACAAGTGAGTGGTATTGTGCCATTGCTCATTTAATCTGGGTCAACTGGAAGGGGAATTATAATGTGCCACCAATTTGAGTTTTGCAACCTAGTATAATTTGTGTTTCAGTCGATGTTTTCATATTAAAGGTGTTCGAACTGTGCATTGTTTCAGTTAGGAAGATATTATTGTTAGGAGTTTAAAGCAACATTATCCTTTATTTTCCATCGTGGAAACATCGCTGATGGTGGAGGTGTGCCAGATGCAGTATGCTGTATTTATCATGACTGGTTTATTAGTCATGTGTAAAGCTAATGTGGTGGTCTCATTTCATTTGGGAATGACCCAAATTTGGGACTGATTTGGCACATGTTCCCCAGTGCTTCAAAGCACAAAGCACAGATGAACCAAATCTTCAATTTCCTGCTGGCATTATTGGCCCACCAGAAAGGTGGAAGAAGGGTCAAGCACACAGACAAAAGCTGGAATAGTTATCACAAAGTCGCAATAAGGGCTGGTGGTGGTACTAGCTTTTTGGTAATCCAGTTTTAGGGTGAAGTAAAGGTATCAATTTAAAGGTGCACTTATAAGATACACTAAATGTGTATTAATTTTCATCTTATGTATGCTTGCTCTAGTGAACAAGCAGAGGGTTTAAAAGCTCCATTTCCACATATGTAGCGGTAGAGTTTGATTCAGTTTGGAACCGTACAAAAATGTTCAGTATTTCCATTGTACTGTATACGGACCCAAAAGACGTCACTCATGGTCTATGTTTTGATTTGCATTTGGTTTTGTTCTATCTTTTGCATGTTTAGTGTTTTTCATGTCTTGCATGCTCATTTATTTGTGTCCACCTGTTCCTGTTAAACCTCTAACTTGTTTCGCCCAATCGGCTCCCTCCAGCCACTCATGGGTTGTCAAAGTGTTCCTTAATGCTCGTGAATCTGTGTCTATTTAGCTCTCAGGTTTCTTTCAGTTCTTGTCGGTCCATTGTTCATGTCAGTGATAATGTCAATGTCCTTGCCCATGTCATTCATTGTTCTTGTCAGTTTCTCTGTCTCTCTATGCCACATCATGTCTTGTTTCCAGTTTAGCTTGATGTAATTTTTTCTTTGTTACTTTGGTATTTGGTTGTGTGGTTTTATTTAGTTTACCTTTGATGGACATTACTGCCTTGCCTCACTGCTTCCCTGCACTTGGGTCGTCCACGTTTTGCCGTGCCTTCCTCACCTTTACAAACCCTAACTGTCACAACTCAAATGATGCTACTTTCCAAAATCCTTTCGGTATGGTGCTGAAGTAGTACAGTGCAAAATATTCAGCATCTTTCCAATGATATTCGTCTCATTTCTAGTCAACACTAATGCAATCTAGAAAGAAACTTATCACTTATTTTACTGTCATTTTTACTTCAAATAGTGTGTAGAAAATCAATATTTTTTTCTTTTTACAATGGAGGATTTATTGACTTATTTCAAGTTTGGATTACAGCAGGCCTTTTCAAGATTTAACTGTAACATGGACAACTTAATTGGACTGTACCTTGACCCTTAACTTTAGTTTCATAACGAACAGCAGAACTTGACCTTGATCTTGAGTGGCAAGGGTACACTCAAAACCAAGTAAGTAGATAAATCACAATGGGATCCACTGTGGTTTTCTATGACCATGTTTTTTTCTTTTTTTTTTTTTACAACTTAAGAATGTTCATAAAATGTGTGGTTGGTTTAGACAGCTTGGAGAGAAATATGTTTCATCATAAAACCATAATGAGGCATTAGAATGATTAAAGTGCGTTCCACTAGACTGAGGCGAAGGTTGCCTAATTGCATGTTATGTCTTCGCATCTCATCCCATCCTCGATGCACAAGTGAGCAGATGAATATGTGCCACGCTGAATTCTTTACAGATGATTTCTCTCATTAATTTGCAGTCTGCAGATGCTGTTAATTCATCACAGTCCTAACCTCCTGCTGTCGCAGCTGCTGGAGGTGGGGACGCTTGTGCGTGTGTGTGAATGTAAACACTCGGCCTACGCGGGGATGTGTTGCTTGCGGATGTTTGCGGTAACGATGTGATTGTGTGCATCCTGTGCCGGCGCAGTGTTGTGCAGGAACAAAAGGCGCAGGTGGCGCTTGAAGTGCACAGTCGGTTTGAACTCATCAACGCTGTCAGATGTGACCAGAAAGAGCCTCCCGTACAGACTCTAAACCTGGACACACACTATGAATGAAGCCAATTTCAAATAAGATTCATAGTCGACTCATTTTTGAAGGCAGACTGATGTTAAGTCTTGTCGGCTATCATTAACCATATCGTTAACTGGAGAAATATGAAGGGGTTGGCCATTCCCAAATGACGATTCAATGAATTTCTGGCGTGTCAGAAACTTGCTCTTCCCCATCAGGGATCTTGCAGAGTTGAAGCAATGTTGTGATAAAATTTCCCATTCTTCAGGCAGTTTACTCCTTACCACACCTGTGCTGATGAACAGTATATTGAATCTTCTATTGCTAATTTTCTGTAGTGGTTAGCGTGTCTACCTCACAGTGAAGAGATTCTTTAAATATCGGCTTAGGCGTTCTTTCTTTCGACTTTCACAAAATCAAAAGTGTTTTAAGTTGCAACTTGACGTAATTTCATGGAAACCTTCTACGCTGAAACCAGGGGGCCTAACAGGACCTAAAACTTGCAAAAAAAAAAAAAAAAAATCATCGTATAGGTGATTCGTTGTCGTCAATTTTCAATGCATTCCCCTGTTTTGAAATTCACATTTTGAGAATTTCTTGATATGGCTGTGGTCCTTGGTGTGGATTGGGAGGGTTTCTAAGATCTAAAATGTCCGGCATTAGCTTCCTCATTTGTGACCTAAAAGTCATAAATTGCGTGAATGTTGTATGTCTGTAAATAGAAACAACAACAAGCAGCTAATCGTAAGTGAGAAAATTAAATAGAAAACATGTTAGTCTCCTCCAATGTTATATTTTGCAATGATCACTTGATTTCCTAAAAGCAGTTTCTTAACATTAACACATATGTCTTCAGCCCATAGTTATCATAATTGTCACTGCATATACAAAACATCCGGCAAATAGTTTCCCACTTTGGTCACGAGATGTTCTGCATAAAGCCCCTCTTAGGCGGCAACAGCAAAAAGGTGACACATTGCTACTTTTTTAAAATGAAGACAATTTGTCTAGTTTTGATTAAACCACTCATATCGCAGCGCTGCTGTCTTTAAAAAGCTCACAGTTTTATTTTTGTTTCTGGCCCATCTTAATCTTGCTGCTTGGTGTTGCTTCAATATCATTAAATGATGTTCATTAGCTGACCTCAATACTACTTCAATCATATCAAAATACAAATGCATCAATATACCAAGCTTATCTTGTCAAGAGTCTAAAAATGATATGCCTTAACCAAAAGTCCAATATGATAAGACATGATACTGTAACGTGCATTGGGTTATAATAAATGTATTTGGACGTTTACTGTTACATACTGTGAAATAGGTTACACATGGTGTAGAAATGAAGTTATGAGAGAACTACCATATCGACAAGTGAAAATGCATTGTATCCAACTGACCTCAAAACTGGAAGGTTTAGAGGTCAGTTTTGAGGAGTTATTCATATAGATAATTGATTGGCCATGTTGATCGAGCTAAGGTGTTAATTAGGTTTTACTTAATTTCCCCTAATTGACTGAAGTAGAGGGCTCAGCGGTGGCTCACAGACAGTCCTTGTTAGACATAATTGCCTCGAGTGAAGCTTTGTTCGCAAGCCTCCTCTGAAAGTGACTGTACTCTCCAAGCTTGTTTACTTGAGCGATGGGCACTGGTGGGTCGGATCTCTTCATTATCGCAATCAGCGTGGACTATGATCGCAATCAAACGACGCAGCACGAGCTCAGGAAACTATGTCAGGACATATGTAAATATGCATAATCACAATACCTGTCCTGGCTGTAATAGCTTTTGGTCCATTGTGGAAATAAATAGCCACTGCCGTTAGAAACAATGACAGACAAAGGATCAATTTGTGGTTTCGTATCACAGCGTGAGATGATGTTTCTTTGTTTAAAAAAAATATATATATCCATCATGATCTGAAACTAGCTTGAGCAGTCTCTCTTTCTCCCTCTTTTTTTCCAGACTTAAAGTCTAATGAGATTCCTGCAAGAGTCCCGCAACATTTGCAGGGGATACTTGTCTAGCTTGATATCATGCATGACCCATTTGAGGCTTGGATTTTGTCCGATTGAATTAAGGTTTTATGCAAACCTGAAGGCTTTTAAGGTTCAACTGATTTGGGCATCACGGTTATACTACAGTATTATTATTTTCTGAATGTGACATTTTAATGCTTTGTCTATTGGAATTGACCATGTGACCTTATGGAGCTGCGTTTTTGTGAAACTCACGTTTAATTGACTCTAAGCATTACCCACCATTGCATTTGGGATATTTTTAAAGGTTTTTTCGAGTCTAGTTACCGCTGAAAAATGTCGTTTTAAGTAAGAACCATATTTTTACAGCACCAGGAATTGACACTGAGAATATTTATTCCACAAACAGTGAGTGAACTTTGATCAGCTTGACTCGGAAGTTGATTTTTTTTAAATGTATGCATCCAACATGGGGCAGCCACCTTGTAATGGTTGAACATGCAGTGGAATCTATTGCAGTGAAGAGCACGTAGTGTGCATGTCAAATTTTTAGATCGAGTTAGTGGGTAAAGGTTTGTGCGCCCTAGCCTGCTGATACATCACTCATTACACAACACGGGAAATTAAGAAAGAAGTTATTCATCATTAATGACATATTAATTAAACTGTGGATTTAAAAATAGAAATGCAGATATTTCTCAACAATTTCGTCTCATATACATTGATAGTGACACAATATATTTATATCTTAAAAATGAATGGTGAAAACCTGTTTAACATTTTCATTGTATTAATAATATCTTTCTCTTCAAGGAAAATAATGTGGTGACAACCATGTGTGGAGGGGCGGGTGTTCAATTTCCTTCTATAAACTAGCCGCCACTGGTTCTTAGCGTATTGACATGTCACAAATAGCAATCATTAATGTCTCCACCAAGCAGGCATTCTGTTATTTCTCCATCATAGTTTTTCACACCAATTTCACAGAGCGTTGTTGTGCTCCCGTCTCTTGACGCGTACAAAATGGAAAAGTGACAAGAACTGCAGGAGACATCTTTACTCGAGTTTGCACACACTCGGAGACCGGTGTGTATGTGTGTCACCTGGCCGGCCAGGTTGTGCCATTTGAGCCCAGTCAGACCACTGACCTCATATGTCCTGTTCTGGGGAGGCTGAACAGCGGAGACCTGAACCTGTGGTTCAACCGCTTGGGTCCAACTGCCATGCCATATGGACCTGTATAAAAGGGACAGTTTGAAAAGAGTTAAGATCGATTTATACCTTGTCTTTACCTCATCACCAAACACAATGCTGCATTGTCACTGGGTTGTGATAACTAACTAGCTCAGAAAAAAATGTGCCAGTTTTACAAGTCAGACAAAAAAATCCATAAATAAGCTAATTTTAACAGCAAACATCCAGGGCTTTACTGTACTGTATTATTGTAACACACAATGTACCTCATTTAATTGCAATTAGGTGCATCATCCACGTAATGAAATTGTTTCTTTCGAGTTTGTTAAAAAAAAAAAAAATCTTTGTAAATGTAATTGTTTAAGATAGACACTTCCGATCACACAGCGTTTTCTGCTGAGCGAATTTAAATTGCGTTGTATAACTTATAGTCTCAAAGGCACTAACGTTTGGAGATTTACAGCATGTTGTAACGTAGACAGTTTACTTTGTGTGTCACAGATTGTCAAATGCTGTACAAGCTATTTACATTATTGGATATGTGTATTAGTTAGCAAAGGTCGAAAATGATATGAATCATTGTGATTTTCTAAAATACGATGCTAAATAGACAGGTCGCTATAGATAACTAGATCTTTGTTTACATGAGGAAATTAAATTCCCAGCATTATTCACTCATAAGCTTTTGTATTATTTATGTAGTATACAAACTAAGTACAACTATAAACAGAACAACACTGGGGGATTAAAATTAATTTAAATGTAGATGTTCCATGTCAAAATTACAAAGAAAATATGTAAATACAGTCATATTTGAACAATTGTGTATTGAGGTATGAATACAGACTGTATAGTGTATTGGACAAGTTTTTGCTGATAGACGTTGATGCGGTGTAACAGTACCTGCGGCAGCCTTTCAATCAAATGGTGACGGTTCAATTCCCTGAGTAAGAAAAACAAGTGAGTTGTGTCAGAAAGTGCATTCTGGGTGAAAACTACGCCAAACAACTCACGCAAGTAACTTGTTGTCCCGACACCTGATGGGACAAGCCGAAGCCAACTGGGTGACGCTTAAAATCCTGGCATCGCATTGTAATATACAACACATCATTTGAAAATTGATTCCAGCTGAGCACAAAGAAAATATAGTGACTCAACATTTGATCCTCGCTAGCTAAGCTGTCCCATTTCATTTGTCATTTGTTTTGTGCTTTCAACTGTCAGGAATGAAAATATGGAATTTTATTGTTGTTAACAGTCACATCCAGGCCATTTGAAATATGGTGGCCAGAAAATTAAACGTCCCATTTGGGGTCCCACACTATGCTGCATAATTGACTGCATAATCACAATACCTGTCCTGGCTGAAATAGCTTTTGGTCCATTGTGGAAATAAATAGCCACCTTTCAGCACATCATCCTCATACATGTTTTCATGTGTGTGTGTGTGTGTGTGCTTGTGTGTGTAAGGCCGAATGGCAAGAATGTTTTTTTCCAGATTGGGGCCCCATTCAGATTGCACGCCTGTTGGTCAAGGTAATAAATCTAGCTTTATTGCTTGTATTATACCTTATACAGAGTGTAAATTCCCAGGATGCAAAACATAGCATTTTTCATTGTGGCCACAGATTCAGCAGAGGATAGAAATTTTAAAAAGAAAACCCATGCATGTAAATCCAAGTCAGAGAAAATGCGACAGCACTCCTCCATACTCATTACCATTTGCCGTCTAGCAGGCAAAGGGATTTTGATTCTGATGTGCATCAGGTTTCCTTCTTTTATCTTTTCCTGTTGTTTTTTTTCCTTCTTGTCAATCTGACAAAACACAAGCGCGCCACCTCAGTCGATCCATGACAGCATCCCATTTTATAATTCTCAGAGGAGAGTTACAAGTTGCCACCGTTCATATATGAGAGAACATGCCAAGAGTACAGCTACATTCGTGGCAATCGTTTTCTTTTTTCTGAACAACTTGTCTAGTTGTTGACCGACATGCAGCTTTTTTTCCCTTCCACTTTGGAAGTCTGTTTCTTCATCTATGTGGATGCCTCTCTATACGCATGAAGATATGACACTCCTGTGAGTCTCCAGTTATCCAGTGTGTAGGCTGAGCTGCGTCATGTGGGAAAATTACAGTGCGAACCTCAAAGTCTGATGTAATCTGTTCAGTAAAACCTATTGAGGCTTCACTTATGAAAACATCGTTGTACATTTCTCCGTCAGAAATGCTAACGGTGAATTCATTTGTTCCATTCTTAAACTGTAACAACCCTAAAACTGTTAATGTTAATAATGACAATCTGACATTTATAGTAATAAATCAAAAAGTGAAATGCAGTAGTCTTTATTTATTATTGAAATTCATTTGTAACTATAACAACCACTCTGTGACAGTCTCTTTCACCTTAGTCACAAATGTGACATGGTTCAGCAACTGACTTTTTCTTTCTCCCGCCATTGATTCTGTCATTGATAATGTGAGGACGTAGTCAGTCACCATGCTTAAAGTGCGGGTGACATCCCTATAAACATTCTAAAATAGACATTGTAATGAAAAATACATATAACAGTATTCACTTCAATGTCTATACGAAAAAAAAAAGTGAGCGGAGAGCGCGTCATCCATGCACAAAGTTGCGCAATTGAGTGTCCCTTGACATCCAAGTGGTCGCCATATTAGTCGCGTCATCTGTCCTTGACGTCACTTCCGCTGTTGAAAACGCGCAGTGCCTGCTACTATGGAAGCCGAACAACAGAGATATTTGGATTTTTCCAACACCCCTTCTGACACGGAAGCTCTTTTTGAAAAGGACAACACCACACAACCAAGTAAAGTTACCGGGGCAATATTACACTATTGTTTCGAGCCCTCAGGGCAATATTACACTATAGTTTCGAGCCATATTCAGATGGTATGCCATCACGGCCAAACCGCATCCCGTCCGATCCACTTCCGCGACGGAGATGAGCCATCGCGGCTCATCACAGCCGGCCGGTGTGGCTTACGACGCAGCCAAGCGGTGCCGCTTTGTGTTCAAGGTCGAGCCGGCGCGCTTCATGCTTGCATGCGACTGAGTAACGCATTCTCGACTGGGTTCTTCAGAGCTGAGTTTCGGCGATATAAGGAAGGGGTGGAGCCGAGCTATGTTGCAGGCTGAGTGAGACATTGATGGCTGGGCGACGCGGACATCGACACATTTCATACGCGGATCTTTTGTTACGTTATGAGAAAGACCGATTACGTGTTCTGCCCTAAACTATTATTTTTTTTAGTAGCTGTATGCGCACATCAACACATTCCATACGCGGATCTTTTGCTACGTTATGAGAGAGACTGATTACTTGGTCCGCCCCAAACTATTATTTTTTTTTTGGAGCTGTATACACACGTACCTGTTATTTGGAACCCACGAAGCTCTCGTCCTCTCCACCCGTGCAATCCATTTTTCACAACGAACAGGGTCTCTTTCAAACTTATGAAGGGTAATTCCATTCTCCCGAGTGTTCAAGCAATGTCCAGCAATGCAATGAGCCGGCATTTTGGCTATCACGAAGGAACAATGAGCTACCTTCGCGGAGATAAAACTAATGGAAACAAACGATTCCACGAGGGGGTGCCACTGTCCTTTACATCACTTCCTGCTTCTTCTTGACAACAAATTCCTGAGAGGATTTTCATGGCGGTAGTTACACAAAGCTGTATACGTCAAAATCATGTTTTGTGGTGAAAAAACACATGGGACCATATTGGCTGTGGGGTTTTCATTAATATTATACCAAAAATCATCCGTTTGACGACACTTGAGCTTTAAGTGCTTGTCATGGTTGTGTGTTCAGTATATTGGAGGACATGTTGCACTACCAGTAGCATGTGCTTTTGCCATTACAGCTGAGTGAGAGCTTTCTGGAGGAAAAAAAATACCAAAAGGTTATTTGGAGGTCACTTTTTAGTGATCTGAAACGCCAGAGTGACTTACCCCTGAGATGTCTCATCTCCTATCTCTAGAAGAACTCACGAAGAGGAAGCTGAATTTAGCTCCAAAGCTGTTGAGGTGAGATTGCGTTCTTTGATGGACAACCCGTGTTACAGTATGTGCATGTGAGTCCCCTTGCTGAAACTCTGAGAGGCAATAAAGTGTGAAAGTTCACCACTGAGCCCAACATTTGGCCACACACAACTACTGTACATCTTCACTTGGGAGTGGAAATACGCTATACATATAAACTGAAGCTAATTCCCCGGTTCAGTCGTCTTGACAGCAAAATTACAAATCGACTCCCTGTAAAGGCATATGAGCGTCAACACAGCAAACATACTGGCGCACTTACTCAATAATACTGCTCGAGCCGTACAGCTCGTCTAGTGTATCCAATGATAAGCCATCGATAAATATGTCCAAAATATTCTTTTAGAACCGCAGAACATAATCACCATTTGTTTGCATCATTGACAACATGTCACAAGTTCAATATCCTTTGTGTCATTTAGAATTGCGATTGGAAGCCTCAAGTGGGATTGGGAACACAAGTCAGTCCGGTAATACCACTGAACAATAAGAAAAAAAAACCCAAGAATGATAGAATGTCCTGGGCGACACGTTAGAGCATGTGTAGAATGCTGGCCTGGGGTTGAAATCTTGGCCCACCTGTGTGGAGTTTGCATTTTCTCCCCGTGCCTGCGTGGGTTTTCTCCAGGTATTCGGGTCCCCCCCCCCACATCCCAAAAACATGCAACATTAATTGGATACTCTAAATGGCCTAAATGGTCTAAATGTGGAATACGAGGATTAATTCTGAATTATTTTGCATTCTGTCCAGGTTTTTGCTGTCAGAGGTGTACAACCCGTAATTCAATGTGAATATTGGTCTTGATCGATATGAGAAACAGGCAGAAGTGGACAACACAAGGTATTATGTCATATTTTATCCATTTTATTTAATATTTAGTGTGGGGTGTATTGGGGAAAACTAGTGTGTACAATGCAATGAAATGTTAACACAGGTTAATGTTGGTAGTGCATGGAAATTAGACTGCCTAAAAATACACACTTGGCGTTTGCATTATAAATTGCCTCAGTGCAAATGTGAGTGTTTTCTTTTTGCTTGGACTAGCAGTCCATTAGTGGAAAAACCCATTTCCATTACTGAACACACACATTTCTTCCTTCCGCCACTGTTTCGAAAATGAAACATTTAGGTGGATGGACCATCAGCAACATCATCAGATGCCCCATCTGTATTAATATTGCCCCATCTGTATTAATATTAGGACTATAAAGTCTCCTTGTAGGCTTTTTACTTCTCTCTCTCTCTCTCTCTCTATCTCTCTCTCTCTCTCTCTCTCTCTCTCACACACACACACACACCACACACACACACACACACACACACACATACGCGCATGACTACACACATACGCACACAGATCACATTCCCTCAAACATTTTATTCACACTGTCAATAAAAGCAATCATTGCAGCTGTCCTGTGGAATGACAAAAGGGTAGAACCTCCAACAGTACTAATCTTCTGCATCAGAACTTAAACGCCTACATGTATTTTGTTAAAGAAAAAAAAAACCCATCATTTAAATGAGTGTAAAACGAAAAATTAAATTGTCATCGAATTTCTATTGTCATAATGCACCAATATCTAAATTTTGGTATGCATTTTTTTTGGAATCCTTCTTGTGTTCCAGGAAGGACACATCCTGCTTCATCAAGTAATACTGTCTGCATAACACGTGCCGTTGTAATACGATTGGCTGCTGTAACCCGTAGAAGATGCCCTTCTGCGTCCTGACACGAAAAGAAGTATGTGATTTAAGTGTGGTGACGTTAATCTGAAGTTCACTAAACCTAAATCATCCTAAATGGTCTTAAAACCAGCCCAACCGCTAAACGTCACCGTAAAAAAAGTGGGATTCCATATAATAGAGTACGCAATGCGGTGCACAGGCTCCCTCTAGCGTTTGTGAAAGAATCACTGCCCAAGTACTGTTCAGTTGTATTTAGCTTCGAGTTTCTATACATCTGCATTTATTCTGTAAGAAATGGTGTAAAAAGTTTGAGAACCAATGATCTAAACCACCATTCCTGTCACGATCAGGTGTATCCCACAGAGAAAAGGACATCCTTCGATTGTGTATAGTACAACAAAAGCACAAGGCTCCAAAAAATAATTGCATTGCTAAAATCGGATTGTCATTGACTTTATGATAAAAAAAAATGTCAATGTCATCACATTAGAAGATAGAGATAGCATTTGTGGCCCATGATAAACCAGTAAGTATTTATTCTAACAAACGCAATTTAAATACAATTCAAATAAATGTACTCTGTGCAAATACCAAAAAAATCCCTGTGGCAGACAAACCAATATGAATCGACTGTTTGAAAATATCCATTAAAGTTGTAGAAGTTATAATTGCAACATATATACATTTTATTAGCAACTCTATATTCAATTTCATTTTCATGCCTGCCTACAACTATCAAACGCAAGAGTGTTGTGTCGATGTAATGGAAAGAGCCTGCTACATCCACAACGATAATAATGTCGTTTTTCTTTCGGCATGATGACGCAATATGCGGTTCCTAGTTGTACAAGGTGGTTCTCATTCTGTTGTAATTGCATCAACTGAAATCCAACCGTTTACTGCCACCGATGAATATATTTGTCAAGTACATTTTTCAACGGGTAAGCATGGAATGAAGGCATTCTTCATTATATATTTGTATATATATAGATATATATATATATCTATATATATATATTTTTTTTTTCCAACAAAATCTGTCTCTTGTTGATTAGCGTTACAGCTCAATTTCTCCACTTTCTGGTCAGAAATTGGTGTTTAGGTGAAACCAACCCATGTCGTTCTGCTGATTACTAGAGAATGGAAAAAAACTGCTTTTTTTTCTGCAACAGCAGTCAAAATGCGAAAAAAACAACTGGCCATATAGGCAACTATGCTTTAAAAAACAAATAAACAGTGCATTTGTGATCATGAGCAGTTCAATGTTAAGTATGTACTGAATGTGGGACAAGAGCTGCCTCGTCAGTAAGAAGACCTTGAATTCTGCATTCTGTGCGTCTGCTCCATCCAGATTCTGCTCCCCCGCTTCCTGATGTTTCCCAGTGCTCATTACAACAATATAAAAGATATTGTCACAACAGTTACTCATCATCAAAACGCAGTGAAATACAGACCTTCTTCCTCTTTTCAGGCATCGGTAACCAGAGCCTCTTAGGGGTATTAATCTTGCTGTAACTTTTAGTGTTTTATCTGCAGGATAACACTGAGTTTTAATTAGATTTGATTCCTGAAGGAACATTTTTCATAGGTTTCCCGCTCTATGACCTTATAGGGAACACGGGCCCAAATGGATGCTAATTACAGTTTAATTTTGAGTGCTTTTCCACCCCGCTGAGCCATGAACAAGATAACCTTCTGCCATTTTTTGTTTGCTTGTTGTTATTGTGACAACTGTTCCGTCTTTTCATCACAGAGAATAAAACTAAGAACGTAGCCTGCAGCAGTAATTGTGAAGAAGTGAAGTGAAGAATGAAAAGGACAAGCTTTATATTATTGCACCAAGTAGCTTCACTGGATTCATATTTATCAGTTTTATTTTTGTAACACAGGTCGTAGATCTCACCATTGGCAAAACAAAACAAAACAAAAAAAAAGGATGTCTTTCTTCAATTTAGATGCAGTTCTGATTTTGTTCCACTCATATACGGCATTGTGTCATTTAATAGAAAGCTAACAGTTGAATTTAGGCTGAATATATTTTCGGTGCCTAAACAAGCACATGTATTGTAACAGGAAGTACCTTCTTGTGCCGCATGTATTCTTACACTGCTGCACAAACTGTAGCTCATTGCGAGCCATTTGAAACATTGGGATCGTTGTAACCCGAAAACACTTGTACAGTATCACAATTGGAGGAAGCGCAGTGGGAAACTTTGCATCTGTAAATATTAATTTCCTTACCACTTTACCTTTTTAAATAGTACTGAATCATATTGTGGCTTGTCCTTTAAGTAATTGATTTTTATTGCACTTCAAATAATTGCTTTATATAATGGACTGAATGGAACACTGCAGGATTGATGAGGAGGGGAGGATGAAAAAGAAAAATGGAACAGCAATGTTGATAAAAGTTGTTATTTTAATATAACAAGTGCAAAACTACGATGCTTAAATTAAAATCCTGATGCAACCCTTCACTTTTTGTGTCATCAGTATACACAAAACACAGCGAACTCTCCAAAGCTAAATCCTGCAAAAGTGGGCACGATTTGGAGCTCAATGCAAATGTCATGGGAAAAGTACTGGTATTCCTCGAAAGTCCAACACAAGAGTCAAAACCATAACGGTGCGTGCCAGACTTTTTCCTCGGTGACCCACAAAGGATGAAGTATGTTCCTTTTCCTGTGGATTTTTGTTGTTTATGTGATAGCACCACAAATGAGTACGAGTCAGAATGAAGAGGAAAAGCTAAAAATATCCAAACATTTCCTTTCTTTTTTCTTTCTTTCTTTCTCTTCGTCCAATGTTTTCAGTGTAATTCGCTGTGCATTCAGGATGTGCTATTATGATTCTTCCACTCAGAGTGATCACGTGGCCCAGCGTGTTTATTTAATCTCCACAGATAAAGACACAAAAGGGCACATGTAGGCCCGTGGCATTTATGAAGCAGACACATACGAGACATGCGGTGTCTCTCCGGGAAGAGGATGACTTTGGCTGTGTCGCCGCTGTGCACCGGTGGTCCTGATCGTGGGCCCGATGTGTATTGCAGGCTTGTCATGACATGTGACACATCCGGGCGCAGCTTTGCCCCACAGGCCCGGCGTACATATAATAAACAGACGTGTTGTGAAGGGATGCCTTGAGCTAGGAAGTCTCTTCCGACGCCAGCCTGTTTGCTGTAACTCAAAGGATGACATACGAGGATAGCGCCAATGTTTTATTCATGTTTATTTCATCAAATCAGCCTTGTAAAGACGTTTGTCCAACAACAACAATGATGATGTACGTTTTAACATCACCTCACTGTGATCATTCTGCAATTCTGGGTACATTTTGCAATTTTATGTGTTTTATGGCCACAACAAAGCTTCCAAGCAGATCACATTAGCATGAATGCTGCCAGGTTGACGCTTTGTGTCTTTATTAGTGTGCATGAGCATACATATGTTGTTTTGGCTGCATTGAACGCCTCCCACTCTTTCTTTAGGATACAAGCCTCATGGAGGAGCTCTTATTCCATGCCATGTTTTGTTATTCTTTTCAGAAGGATTATTATATACCTGTGTATGTAAGTGAATTAACTATTTGGCTTGCATCAAGTCTTTTAGCAACAATAAGGCCAAGCTTTATTATCCAGTTTATATCTCAACAAGTTTTAACATTATTTGATTTGATATCGTTGTTAAAAATATAAGCAAGAATCAAGCACAATTGACAATCCAGTCCTATATTTCCAACCCCCAAAACTTAAAATAATCAAGTTCACAATTTTTAAAGTACCACTTGTTTATCCTTTTATTAGAGGCCAACACAGACTGAGAGTGAAGGTCAGCAGGCAGAAGGGACAATCTATCTCCATTTGTCAGATGGTGGTGTGCCCTGACAGGTGATAATTCATTTTGATAGTCACCACTAAACTCTTGTGCCACATCTGTACATATAATTTGAAAACAGCTAAGATAAAATTAAATCACAATCCATTTTAAAATGCTATTAATAATACAGGAGTGTTGTTTTGAATGTGATTATACCTGTATGTTTTAATCATGTATTTTACCTCAAGGTTTAAAATATATCTACTGTATATCTGTCTTCTTACTTATATCTGCTCCATATCTTCATTTCATTCATCTTTTTTCATATATTTATAAAGCATTTTGCGCCAAGACGAGCAGCCAGCTTTATGATAGTGTCTCCATCTAGGGCTGCATTGCAGATAGAAAATTCATATTCTAGGACTGAAGCTTGATCTCCCCTCTTTCTCTCTGCACAGTGACCTGAAGAGAAAGACATCTTGGGAGTCAGGCAGTGTAGCAAGCCATAGGATACATGTTTCTTCTTCCTATAATTGTCTGTAAAATTTCCCCCATTCGGTGTTGTGTGTTTCTCCAAATATAAGTGGGTGAAAATAAAAACAAACACACAGTAAATGGGTGGCTGATCAATGATACTCAATGTCAAGGCAAAACAGAACACGTGATGATGAAGCAGATGTTGACGTTTTGCTGTTTCTTAGGAGGCTAATTGCAGACCTGGGAGGGGGCTTTTGGCATGAAAGTGAGAACAGAATTAAAAAAAAAAAACAGCAGAGATGGAGGAGCAGAGGCATCAGGTGGGCACAGGGAGCTGTTTGAAGCCCAGCTCACTCCTGATAAGACTCACATAGGAAATTGCAATATGGAAACTCAAGTGGAATACTAAGAGACTCTCTCTGAATGTCTTTGGCTCTTTGCTTGTATTCAGTGGAACACACTATGCCACTGAAACCCTGAATTCATTGCGCACTGTAAATGCAACAACTGGTGGAAAGCTCCTAGTTACAAATGAGAACGTGCACAGAATACTGTGACTACAAGTAGATTTAAATAAACTCTCAAAATCTTTAATGATTTTGTTAACAAATTAAGTAATGCAGAAATGCCATAAAGCCTGTATCTATCATTGCCAATGTATTCTGCTAAATCATCGTTTGTCTAACAAGTAATTAAATATAATCTAAGTAGTTGTTGGATGATAGACAACTACACCATCTGGGTCAAGTTGAGGTACATCCAAATTCTGATTCACTTTTTAGTGTTTATCCTGTTCAGGGTCATAGGTGAGCTGGAAACATTCCATCTGACTTAAATGAGGAGCTCTGGACATGTCACCAGGCAATTCAAACAGACAAATAAGACAAATAACCATTCAACCTCATTTTCACACCTAGGAGTGCTTTTTTTTATGTCATTTGTTATTTAAACTCAAATGGCCCAGCATACATGTTTTGGGAAGAAACCTGGACAAAAGTCATTCATGGAGAAAATGTATAAAGTTTCGCTGTTGCCACCTTGGTACCATAAAGATATCCATCCATCCAACTTCTGAGCTCCTTATCAACAGGAGGGTTACTGGAGTGCTGGAGCCTATCCCAGCTATCTTCGGGCAGGAGGCAGGGTACACCCTGAACTGGTTGCCAGCCAATCGAAGATCACATGGAGAAAGACAACAGTCACACTAATAATCACACCTAGGGGCAATTTAGAGTGTCCAATTAATGCCTATTTTTGGGATGGGGGAGGAAACCGGAGTGCTTGGAGAAAACCCACGCAGGCAGAGGGAGAACATGCAAACTCCCCACAGTATTTGGACCCTGGTCCTCAGCACTGTGAGGCCAATGCTGTACAGTTGCACCACCACTCTGCCCCATAAATATATCCCTGATACTGAAAAGTTCTCTTCAACCCCTGGAATCAGGCATCATACCCCGGTTAAAAAAACAAAAAACAAAATTACATCCAGGCAAAGACCACAAATAGGAAACACGATCAATTCACAAAACTAGGAAAATATATTTAATACATTCACTTGCTTTGCAGATATTCCATGTGCCTGCAAGTCTTCTGGTGAGAAATTACAGAAAGGTGCAGAGTTTAATCAAAGCATCGCGAAGCTAGAGTAGCAAAGATGAAGCTAATCGTGGAGTTGCTGATGTTGCCCAATTAGTTGCAGTACTTATCCAGGACCAGCATGCTGCACGGCTGGTGACAGCACTGTTCTACAATGCCGTCACGCTTCATCATCATATCCATTTGTTTTTTGAAGGCATACCCCACAATCTCATTGATATCGCCTGTTGGTGGTGCCTCATCAGTTTTTGGTGGAATGATACCTGGAGAATGAGACAACATGTATTTGTTCTAAAAGTTATGGCAAAAAACAAACTTCAAAAGGCTATGTATTATCAAAAACATTGAGATCCAAAAGTTCAATTTTTGCAGCAATTTCTTACGTAGCACAGAGTCGAGATCTCTCCTTGAACTAGTGAAAAACCCTCTGTCTCCACAGACCATATTGAGGGCCTCAACGAGATGGGGGCCACAAAGATGTTGTGAAGAAAGAGCTCTGGAACATGGCCATGACATGACCAATAAGACCAGAACCGAGGCGGAATGAAGCCACAGTGGTGCCATGATGGAAAAGATCTATTCACACATACAAAAAAGTATGACAATTCCAGTTGTCATCAGTATGCTCTTCTCTGATGCTTTCCGCCTAATCCAAGCTAAAATGTAACAATCATTCACAAATTACCTGTACTATTGATTCACAAGCCTGCAGAACAAAATCTACATGTGAAAAATAAAATCTTACCTGATGGGTATGAGAAGAAGATAGAGAAGGACCTGTGTGACACAGGAGCAGGTGTTGAACTGCAGAAATCAAGACAGATCCAAGCTAGAGGTCTTCTGTCCATTAATACCCCCAGCATCGCCTAAACACTTACGTAGTATGTGCGCAAATGACGTCGGAGTCAAATTTTCCCATCAGCAAGCATTAAGTGACTGCTTTGGTCCAAATGACAGGATGGACTTGAAACCCTCTTTGCAGCATCAATTAGTAAAACAAACCATGTTTAATGAAGCAGCATGATACGATCGCCTCCTGTTCAAACACCTTGACAGTGTTCTCCACTCCTTCTGCTCAGCAAAAAAAAAAAAAAAAAAAATGCATATTACTCAACCAAAGAGTCTCAAAGTCAATATAGCTTTAAGGCCATGGAATGAAAAACTGCACATTAGTGGTTGGTTTAATGCCTTTAATGGTTTAATTTGAGGCGGCAGAAGCAAATTTGTTAGGACTTGGGTAAGAAACTGGAGTCACTTGAATCAGTATGAGCTCTCACTTTTCTATGTGAAGTTTTGATTGGGGGATTCTCTCCAGATATCTGGCTTCATCTTATTGTCGAAAATGTTTGGCAAACCGAATTTCTTATGAGTGTCAATTTGTTTGAATTGTTAATTTGGTTGGTTCTTTATGGTTGTGATCAATCCATTGCCCCCTTACAGACAAGTCATCTAGCGTAGACATCCCATCCCCAATGATGGTGAACAAAAAAAGAGCTATAGAAGATGAATGGCTAACTAACCTTATGATGTCTAGCCATCCATTGTCTTTCACTTATGAACGTCAAAGTTGGTAGAGCAGCAATTGAAGCAGGTAAAAAAAGACACTTTATTTGATACCTTTCATCCAAGGAGATGTGGGGAGCAACCATGCAATGCCCAGAGACACCATCCAGTTGTTTTGTCAATTAGATGCTCAAGAGATTTTGATAGAAATCAACGAAAGATTCTGAGGATTTTAACATTCCATGATTTACCTTTCTTTACCTTTCAGCATACCTGTCAACTTGTACGGTTTAGCCACAGTTCATACGGATTTTGTCGTGAATCTTACGTATATGGCCGCATATCACAAATAATACGGATTCTTAGAGCATTATTGCAATGCAAAGTCAATATGGATGGATGCTGTAATTTCGAGCCGAAGTGTCAGCATTTAGAGTTGGTGAAAAAAGTTACACATGAATACAATTCTGAACACAGTTTGTCTCTTCTTTCGGCTTGTCCCTTTCGGGGTCGCCACAGCGTGTCATCTCAGATGAACGCACATATATGTTTGGCACAATTTTTACGCCGGATGCCCTTCCTGACGCAACCCTTCTCAGGGAGTGGAGGCCCCAGTGGGATACGAACCCACAACCCCTGGTTTACCAAACCAGTGCAGTAATGCCACTAAATAGACTTTGATAATTAGACATTAACTTCAGATATCATCATGATGGAGATCTACGATAAAAATAATTGAAAAACTTTGTGTTTTTCCTTCCGTTATTTTGACATATAATTTGCTTCAGTATGTTAAAAGGATTTTTTGGTAGTTTATAAAGGTTGGCGCTCCGAAAAGTTGACAGGTATATTTCAGACACTAAACGAAGTTTATGACAATGTGAGTGGAAATGATCTTTAAAATGTTACCTCTGATTTTAACCCGTTTGTGAAAATATTCATTCTGACAATGGCTACAAGAGCTTCTACTACGTTCGGGCCTTGGAAGCCCAATCTCTAACACAAGACAGCACCTTATTCTAGCTAACATTGGAAAGTGATGATGTTGGTGCCCACTACTGTTTTTCTGTGATCATCTGTAGCCCCTACCCCTAAGCGATTGTTATTTTTGGAACCAATTGTGTTCAGTCGATCAAAAGTTTGAAAGTGGTTATATTTCCACACATATTATGCATTCCATTATGCTTCATTCAATTTCACTATAGTGATAAATAGCAGTACCAGCTATTTGTGATGCAAACAATAACATGCAGATTGGTTGTTGCTATGGCTTCAATTTTGCTCATCAACGATAGCATACAAATAGCCTTTATACAACAGCAATTTATAACTGTAAGGCAGCTTCGTCCACAATAGCTTGTGTAGTAGTTAAGTGAACAATGTCCAGGCCTGCCAAAAGGTAAGGAATGAATTAAGATGTATTGTTGCAAAAATGATTTGATCCGGTCACACATTGTCAGACTGTGCATGAGCATGTGGCGCATACAAAAAGTGGAATAATTATGTGACTTTGTATCAGAATGCAAACTGAAGGCAACCCTCAACCAGTAATTGAAGCTTCTTTGTCTGTATTGTGATGCTACAATTATAATTTGGTTTTTAATATCTATGCCATGAGGACATTTGAATGTAAATTGTATAAAAGTAATCCTTATTTTTATAATTTTTGGGGGTTGGGGTTCTACGTTAAAACAAGTTGACAATGAGTAGTATATAATATGTTCAATAAATATGGGCAAAGTGTAGTTCATTATATATATGTGTTAGAAATATTAGCACCGGTGTATTAATCCCCTGGTTGACTGATTATAAGAGACCAATTAGTGGACACTAACTACTGAACTATTATATAACTGGATAATATATTTTAGATTCGAGTTGGGAGTTTAGTTTTGTTTTTTTGTTGTCTCTTTCTTTGTTGCTTTGGTTTAAATGTCTTTAGATGAACACATCGAATTCATATTCCCAGTGTTCATATTATGCTGTGCTGGCGGGAAACAAAGAAGCTGGTTTACTGTCAACCGTTCCTAACCTGAGTCGGACTCTTTGGAAAAAACTGCAAGCAATTACGATGCCTTCTGGGGTGAGTATGTGAGTAATGGCTTGATGTGATAATTATGAAGCAGCAAGAGACCACAATGTCAACCTAAAAAGAATGCACGTCTTTAGTAAGACACCCTGATCTCTTTAGTTCTGTTCCAAACACCCTTCTATACTGTAGTTGATTTCTTGAATTTTTGTCTTGAGTCCATTTCAGTGACGTTCCATATACATGTTAGCCACCATGCTTCACCTGGCCATCTGGTTCTCTTGGCAATGAAAAGGTTTTGCACAGCCATTACCTCATGGGTCTCTTCAGCAGAAATAATTCACAGTTGGTTGACATAAACAACTAAAACCTTCCAAGGAGACAGCAAACAGTTAATTTCCTTGAGAAGGTGATTCATTCCTTTACTTGTTTTATTATGCTGTTGAGTCGTGGTGGTGTGCCTGGAGCCATGGGAATCAACCTGGTGACTGCCCAAGATTACACATGGCATACCTTGGCCCGATGACAAGAGCTGTTGTGTGACTTCTGGGTCAAGACCGAGTTAGCGACAGCGTCTTAGCGAAGAGGTATGCCAAGTTGATGTCTTCCAGAAAACATGAAGGATGTGGTCTCTCTGAGAAACTAACAGGACTAAGTGATTTCTGCTCAGGCACTTGGTAGCAAAGGACTCCAGTCTTTTTCCAAGGTCTCTTGTTAATCTTAAAGTTTCACATCTGCAGTGGAAGACAAAGAAGACCAGGACTTTAGCTATCAGACTCCAGCTTGGTAGTCGTCACTTTCGTCCATTATTAGTACTCCTCACAGTCAATCCATACATCTTGAGAGCTAGAAAGCATCCCTGACAGACCCCTGAATTCAATTCCTCCATTTGGTAATTCTTATCAATTTCAGGGTCATGGGCAAGATGTAGCAAAACCCATCTCATTGTAGGTTTACGCTCTGGATTGGCCAGTCAATCAAAATGCGAATCTCTGTATTCATGAACAGACCAAGTATGCAGGTCAACTGGAGCTCCTGTCCTCTATGCAGGATCGCAAAAATGTCTGAATGGCAAATGGTATTTAGTGTTTCCTAAAAACATAGACTTAAATTTAGACCATGATTTATTCTAAAACTTCAAAACTGAAATTCAAAAACTGTACTTTGTATAACTTTGTATAGCAGCAATTATGATGTATATCAGGGGTCTAAAACTGGCGGCCTATTGGCCACTGCAACACGATATAAAAATTTAACGTTAGTGCGGCCCTTGAGTTTTATAAGAATGGCACTTTAAAAGTGTTGTGTGTGGAGCTAACAAACCTAACAATGTAGTGTGTATCCCTTTTGAGGGCGTGACATCGCCTGGGTTTGATGCAAGCAGAAAAACATTTTTCAACGAATGAAAGTTACAGCAGTGTTTCCATGGAGAGTTTTATTAGTAGATTTTCCACACAACTTGTTTACACCAGCATCCTTGTTTATCTTATTTTGTGTTAAAAAAATAAAAAGACATTTGAGAAGATTGGACTTTTTTAATTTCTAATTTAAATTGCACATGCATGGATGTGTACCGAGGATGGGGCCCAGCTTCAGCTAGATTCTGCCTCCGGCAACCCCAAGGTAAATTAAGTTTGAGACTCCACATGTAGATAATCAAAATAGGTAGTATTTTTCGTCTTGGTCACACATTGGCAGACTGAGGGCTGATGCATCATTTTATGCTCCTCAGTTCTGCAGGGCCCCGTTTTTAAATACAAAAAGCATCTAAAAAAATAAAAAAATAAAATTACCATGATATGCTGGAACACTACTCACCTTGTCCAGTATGTCTAAGCAATTCAGGTCACTATTGTACGAGTGATATTAAAACAAGTGTTTCACACAAGTGTGATCAATACACAAAGAATAAGGTTGACCTGGCTAAACACACAAAAAGCAATTGCATTTGTGTTCCCTCATTTGTTTGGATGTTCTGCAGCAGTCAGCTCCATTTGGAAGCCTGGCAAGCTGATTGCCGCACCACCTGCGCAGTTTTGGGGGGCCTGCTTACCAACGTCAGGTTCTATTTTCCACCTGCGTTATGAGCACAGCTGACCTCAGAAGTCAGATACAGTGTGCATGCGGTGAGAGTTTGTTGACTGGTAGAGCAAAGTGCCACAAGTGGATGAGAGCATACGTGGCTTGATGAGCACACACGACTCGCAAACAGAAGCCAGCTTGCAAATATTTGAGGTCACAAAACAAGGACACGTCACCGATTGCTGAATGGCTCAAAAGCATTTTTTATTTGTCAGTCACACTAAAGCTGTTGAATGTTTAATCGTCCAAGTCTTCCGTAATGTGTGCTGACATAGCGCTAACGTAAACTTTAAAAAAAAAAAAAAAAGCTGTGACAGCTTCCAAACAGTTGTGTTTTGTTTTTACATAATTAATGAACTTCAGATACAGGAACTCTCAAAAAATGTGAGTTGAAACCCTAAGGGATGCCTCACAGGTTTTATGGAGCACATCCTCCTTTAGCCTTGAATCTGACTGTTGCTAATGAGGAAACATCAGATCAGAGGGTGTTTGTGAATGAAAGTCTGCCTCTATGGCTCTGTGGACATCATTAGAGTGATGGAGGGAGGTGTGCGTGTTCGTGTATGTGTGTCATTGCATTAATCACTGACTAAAGTCAGGAACAAGCTTGGACAACTCTGACATTTAGAATTAATTTTGTAGCAGTTAAAACAACTTGTACGACATTGGGCTAGTTGGTCTTGTACACCTGAATAAAAATAACGTGCGTCGTTTAACTAGTTCAGTGAAGTCATAAAAAAAAGACACACATTACAATACCTTCACATTATAACTTGTTGAGGCACAAACAATAAATAGTAACATAGTACATAGTAAATCAGAGCATCTGAGCAGATCAACATCTGTCTCACAGTTTTGAGGACCGGGTTTCATATTCCGACCTCACCGGTTTGCAAGTTCTCTCTGCGCCTCTATGACTTTTGTCTGGGTACTCTGGTTTCCTTCCACATCCCAAAAACATCGATGGGAGGTTAAGTGAAGACTCTAAATTGGTCCTGCGTGTGAATGTCAGTGCGACTAGAGTAATTGTTTATGTTTACCCCGTGATTGGCTGGCAAGCAGTTCAGGGTGTACCTTTCCTCTCAGACAGAGTCATCTGGAATTGGCACCAGAACACTCACAACCCTAGTGAGGATAACCAATACAAAAAATGGATGGATTGTAAATCAGTAAATTCAGTCACACATAGGCCACTTTCATTTGTTTTATCAATGTTTACTTGTGGAGGTAGCAAATGTATTTGTTGGGTCAAATAGATAAAAGAAATCCAAAATTGTCTCGATCCATCTTCTTGATTTAGTGCTTCCCTGCCGGCAAGTTGGCCTTTGGGGGGAGTTTATCTGTCCACCCCCTAATCCCTCTATTTTCCTCTATTGTCCACCTCTCTATGTAGGATCCTTTTCCAGTTATTGCAAAATATTGTGTGCTTCTCTTTGCCAATGCATTCAGTATTGGTTTAAAACTTTTTTTGGTTTGTTTTTTGTTTTCAGCCTGTGTATCATCCTCAGCAGTGAGAGTCAGCAATTCAATATACTGCCTGTACAAAGGCCGTGTCTAAGGTTAACTGTTTTATAACTGAAGAAGTCAGAAGGGGTTTCAAACTTATTGGAAAAGATCCACACCATAGATTTGGGACTATTGGGAAATATGTGAGAAAACACCTGATCTTCGAGACACTAATATTTCAGTGGTATTGATATGATTATGCCCCTCCAATTTTGAATGTCGTGATTGAATTCTAGAAAAACTTTCCAAGTCTGGCGAAAAGGGAATGAGATGAGTCATGTCCTGCTCCAGGTTTATATGGTTTAATTTACTCTAAAACTATTTGAAAAAAAATACGATGCTCATTATTGCTGTAACTCCCCAAATTATACTTACCGTCGCCATATTTTAATTAAAAAATATTTGTCCGTCTAAGTGTGATACACGTAATATTTTTTTTAAAACTTCAATCGGTTTTAAAAATGTGACAGGAGAGTGTGGTCACTAATGGTGTGTTCAGTAAATTTTTGTTTCTTGCTTTTGCTGTGTAGTTGTCCCTGCATATCAACCATTTGTTCAATCGCCTGGCGGGAAAACAACTTATTAAGGCCACTCTTACCTTGAAATGAGAAATCCTCGGTGTCTGACGATCTTCGGACATTCTCCACAGTCGGTAGTATACCACCCACTTTGGGCACCAACAACAATAACAACAACACCCCAGCGTGACCACCCCAGTGGACACACCCCCTCGAGATGCATAAATGGGCACAACGCCGAAAACATTTGAACTAAAGAATCTTTTTAGATTAAAGGTGAAATATCTTAACAAACACTTTCTTCCTAATTGGCTACCCTTCCTTATGTCATCACAGTCATGGAATCCGTGGTTTGCCTGTCCTCTGTGTTGACCGCACTCACGAGGCATTGAGATTGTGAATTGTGATTGACACTGCGCGTTCTTCTTATTTGCTTGTCGGCTGCCTCGTGTGCGCGTCAAATCACACCACTGGTGCATATCTGTTTATGGCAGGTGACCTTTTGGTATTGTCTTGTTCCAGGCTTCAGCACGGGGTATACAGTTCTTGCCCATCAAGACTCGATAATGGGACACGTTTGATATTTGAAAAAAATCTTGACCTTGTGTACATATATTTTAGGTAGCCATTAAAATGCATTTACTCTGCACAGACAAGAAAAGATTTAGACACCTGTGCACCATCACTAATGATCCTGTGCGCTGTGTATTTGAGAAAATTCTCCATAGACATAATTTAGGAGATAAAACGTTGTCTGTGCGCATGATTCTCCACAGGAAATAAATGGGGAAAATAACACTGAAATGGACAATTTATTACCATGCTCTATAACTCTGAACAGCAGTTTGCCTTATCTATTTCGTCATGCAGGTAGCTGCGAGTGTGTCGACTGCACGTCTTCCGGAGGTGGTCCATGATAAGAAAGAGAAGATATAAAACATAGAAACGTAACCGAGATACTAAAAGCAATGAGGTGGTCCATTGCATTAAGACACAAGTCAATGAAATTGTTATTTCATTTGCCGACCAGAAGAGAATGAAAAACGGCTATATTGGCTTCCATCTTCAAACATATCTACTGTACATGGATTACCAAAAGACAGCACTTTTATGTGTTTTACTGCCTTCACTGTTGGCTTTGAATCACTTCGTATATCTCTTTTCAAATGATCCATCGATCCATTATCCATTATAGTGGTACAGTGCGGAAGCTGATCGCATTGAAAACTGACAACCATCGATAGCAATCTGCAAAGTGAGCTTTGTGAAATTTTTACGAGAGGTGGCTCACTTTCAAAGATTTTTTAACATTTCGTCATGAATGAAAGAGAGGGTGGACTACACTTTTTTTGTTCCACTTTGAACTGTGGTTAACTTCTTTTCATTTTTGTATGATTATAGTATTTGAGTATTTGTATGTCTTTGTCAGACAGATGATTCATCTTCCAAGCAGTTTTCTTCAAATCAGTCTTTTGTCATTCAATGTGAGTACAACTTGATTTGTTTGTTTTCCTACTCAATTTTTTTCATGCTTGTATGATAAATGGAAAATGTTGAATTGTCAATTGCTGTATATCTTTATACGACGCAAATCACCAAGCAGAACACTCCTTCTGCGCATTCATCATTGTTTAACTGCTAAAAACGGGAAGGTTATTTAACCAGCAAGAGAATAAACATGTTAAACTGTTAGTTAATACCTTGCCCATCCATGTGCATCTCAAAAAGAATATTGCATGTGCTATTGTGGTGTACTATATAACTATCTGTCAGTAGTAATATCCCCCCCCCCATCCCCGAGTATGTACAGTAATTTAACATTTTATAATGGTTTATGGCCATTCTCAAGAACTGATTCTATTTCCATTTTTCCTCATGAAATAGATATTTAGTCTAAATCTGAAAAACGTTGGTGGTTCAACTGCTTCGCCATTATTTTATGTTTGGAGGAATGGTGACTTATAAAAAGTAACAATCTCCAACACATCAACAGAGCTGAATAATCAACACCTCAGGGCTGTGGGCTTAAAAGTTTGCATGTTACACTTCTATTTATTGGTCTGTGAGAAATGTGATTAACTGTGATCATGTGAATTAATGTGACGCCTACCTCAGGCTCTGCCTCAAAGGGTAATTGTCAAAGTGTAGCTTTGTGGATAGTTTATAATGAACAAAATCCAATTGAGATAATATACATAAAATGTGGTATTCACATGCAACACAAGAATGACCATGCAAAAACTAAAACTGCCCTCAGTACAAATTTGAGTCACAAATCAAGGAAAATTTGAGTCTAATTGCTCCCAACAACCATGCAAGAACACAGAGGCTTTAGTTATAATCACACTTACTTCATATTTGTGGAGATTTAAAGGGACATTACACTTGATGTTACCACGAAGCATAGAAAGAAATCTCTAAAAGAAGAGTGTCCCAGATCTTTTTCTTTTTTAAGAGCCAGCGACTGATGTCCCCACGCACTGTATTAAATAAATATATTCAAGGTATGCCAGTAGGTGACACTGTTCTCTTTAAACCTCTGTGACTTTGCTGTGTGACTTTCAGTGTTTCTCTTCTAAAATATTCCACACTGTAACAAAGGGGCAGTCTGGACCTCACCGTTAAAAAAAAAAAAAAAAACGAAAAGTGAGTGTTTTTTTCCTCATCACACTAATTGTCTCTTAACATGATTGAGTTCTGATGAGAATATCTAACTCAAGGACAATCCTATTTAAGTAACTCCAAAATAACACAATTAGTGTGTGCGTGTGTGTGTGTGTGTGTGTTAGCTAGCTTTAATTTGGTCCTGATTTACTCAGGTGGTGCCATTTTATTTGGACGCGTATATCAAGGGTAATGAGACCCCAATGCCCCTGCTGACTGCAGGCAGACACTGTGCTGACTTTAAATACTCAACGGCGAATAGACCGACGCGCCCGTTGCAGCAGCTGGAGTTATCTGGTGAGTGAATTGCATTCAGTTGATATAGAAATACACGTGCGTCTGTGCTTGTACATATTACTCTTCATATGGAAAATACAACTCAAAGCAACATCATGAATTGAACAACATACATAAATACATAAACACATAAGTACATAAATTACAAACCATTACGTTTTAAAAGAAAGACAAAAACACTATAAATTGTTTAATACACATATAAAAACATAATGAAAGATTGGTTTCATTAAAGGAAAAATCTGGTGGTTTGGAGTAACTATGTATCCAATATGTATGTAATATGTACTCTATCTTGACAATGTGATGTTAAATCCCCTATCATTTAATAGTATTTTGAGAAGAATTTTATCGACAATTACAAATTTTCAGGTGCGACGCCATTTTCGCAAGTCAAATGACCTACGTGCGCGGATGGGATGTGTTATGTGGGGTTCGAAACGCTAGATAACATGGGACACCATTATGCCCAGCGCTGATTTCTCGGATGTATCCTCATCTGATGAAGAAATAGCAGTATCGGTTGATCGGGAAGATGGAGGAATACTTCCATACAGATTTGAACCTGTGGCTGTAAATAATGTTGAATATTGAATCATATAATAATAATAATAATTGAATGACGCGGAGTCTGATGAGCGAGCTCCTCATTCCACCCGAAGAACCATCTGAATATTCACATCTCATCCGCGCACGTAGGTCAGGTGACTTGCGAAAATGGCGGCGCACCTGAAAATTCGTAATTGTCGATAAAAATCTTCTCAAAACATTATTAAATGATAGGGGATTTAACATCACATTATCAAGATAGAGTACAGATTACATGACATATTGGATACATTGTTACTCCAAACCACCCAAATTTTCCTTTAAGTGTAATTAACTCGAAAGTAGAACACAAAAAATTGCACGTTGATATGCTTCTTTAAGTGCTGTGGCCTAGTAAGTGAAGTCCGGCCATTAACATGCGGTTACTTCATTACGATTTCATTATGTGTTTTTATATTTGACTATTTTCCTGTTCAATGCAAAGTTGAGAAGAGCTCACTTTTATATATATGCAAAAAGACGTTGAAGGTTGCCAGTGGTCTACGTGTATTCTAGGGTTGTCACTACTGAATCGTTTTTAATCAGTTATCCTATAGATATTTCGTCGAGCAGTGGAGTAATCAAATGTCACCCTTTTGCAACGTCACACTTGCCAGTCATCGTGGATAGCGTCCAACTTTTATGCTGTGAAACCATTACACCGCGCATCATATGTGTCACAAAAAATTGTGTATTTGTCAACAGGCTTGTGAAATGTTGACAACCATCTCATTGCAATAAATTATAAAATCGTCACTCTTAGACACAGATTATGTCGGGAGACATACAGATGCTAACCTCGCCCCCCGTGTTTCTCTCCCCATTTTCCTTCAACCATCGTCTGAAGGTCAGCCGTAATGGGGCCACTGGTGGTCAACAGGAATTGCAATGTAACACAAAAGCAATTTGACATTGATAGCTCAGCCCCCACCCACTATTCCTATGCTGCAATCATTCTATTCCCCTCACCAATGCCTGCTCGTCAACATTCTCCCACTCTGAAACCTTCCATCTGCCGGCAGCCCTTCTCTCGTTCATTCATACCATCTGTCCTGACTGCTTTTGCGTCTTTAAATAGTGCTTATGAAAGGCAGGCCCAAACTACAATGTGCAGGCAAAATGAGAACCAAGAAGGAGAACTTTCCGCTCTTGAAATGGCGAAAACAAAAATCATCATGTGTCACCTGTTGCGGAATACAATTTTAGAGCTTCTGAAAGATCTGAGGGCTGAGTTGGAGCCTGTCACATGAAGGAATCATGTCGTATAACCTACAGTATGACAAAACTCATTTCAGCTTTGTCGATGTCATGCTGCTGGAAGACAAATTACCGCCAAAGAACACTTCGTGATCCCCAGTGTCGCAATTGATCCCTGAGGCTGAAAATAGGTCAATGTGACGTTTTCGTTAACCTCAAGGTCTGTTCAAACATAATACTGTGAAGAGAAAGACACATTTTTCTACGCTCCCATAACAAAATCGCTTTGCAGGCTGTTCATAAAATGGTCTAAACTATTTTTTAGCTGGTTTGTTTGTTTTTGGATAGCTCAACATCATTAATATTTTACGTTTACGGTCACAGTGCCCACCTCTCATGAAATTATTCAATCTTGTATTGTGGGTACCAATTTGCTGGGAAAATAACACACAAGGCAATTTCTTAGAAGGTGCAATTTGGCTACAGGTATTTTGTCTTTTGTAATACTTTGGATATTGCAAGTGCCTGGTGCCCATTTATGAGGAGAATTATGTTGAAAAAAAAATCTTTTAGAATGTTAGATTCTAGTACAGCTTACACAAAAACAAAAACAACTTCAACATGATGCGATTGTTTTTCATTCGGAAGATTTCTACATATAAATATCCATCTTAGTCAACATGAGCCAGTTGCAAGTGAATGGTTGCTACCACGTAGTTTGTCGAAGTCGAGTTGCCGTCCAAACTTCTGCTGAAGATTTTGTTCTGTCTGCGACCTTTTGTAACCACACAAGACTCAAAAGTCACTTTCCAAATTTTCAGCGGCTCACAAGAAAATACTCAATCCAACACTGAAGGTTTTTTCAAATGACTTAAAATCAAACTCCTCAATGTTAGTGTAATTAAAACTTGGAAATAAAGGTTACTGTATATTTCAGCAGCTTAAGATAGATGTGGTCACCATTGAGCATAATATAGAGTTACATAATACTTTATTTGCCACGTGTTAGCAGCGGGCACGACACAGCAACATGCATCAGCTTCAAGTTCTCACCTTTAGCGGTAATGTTCACATTTTTCACTTCACAATGAACCTGTTAGTAATTTGTTTTCTAGCCTAAGAGTTCTGACCACCGAACCCCTCTGGCAATAAAATAATGGGCTTTGAAGCAAAGCCTATTACCTGATATGCTGCCCTCCGGCTTTGTCATCTTCTCGCAAAATGACCGTCAATCTTAAAGATTGTCAAAATGAACCAGCCTTAAAGGTGGAATATTTAAAGCACTGATCACCCAAACTTTGGGCTTTTATTTTCAATTTTTTGATTGATACAAATATAGTTAAAGAACATTTTGTTCATTGCAAAACGGCCAGTGGCCAAGTTCATTGTTTAAAAAAGTAGGCCACTTTCACAACAACGACAACTGTTTGATTTACAAATATATGAAGGGATAGAGATGGGATGCACAGGGTTAAACGACAGCTGTGTTGCACATATTTTTTTTTTAACACTCTTCATAACAATTATCTGTGCAGGCGCGGGTTTTAATTTGGAGCAGCTATTGATGTAGGTTCTAAATCTCATTAGCATACAAATCTATTCATTGTCAAAAGGCTCTCCAGTAATATTTGCAGAAGTTCAATGACACATCTTCTACATGCATATAGTTTATAGAGAAAATTTCATTTTGTGAACATCTATTTTGATGAGATTTCAATCTACTTCTTGGTGATGGGGAAGTGCTTTGTTTATGTTATTATTGGAGATGAATGAAATGAAAAAGAAATGATTCTGAGGCATCATTTACAGCAATGCAACTGGCCAATGTACTTGTGCATGTACTGCAATGCTGAATGTTAAAAAAATAGAGAATCCTACTGCATCATAGCAGTTTGTCAGGGTTCACAACACTCTCTAGTAAAGTATTTCCCCTTTGGCGTAGAACAATCTAATTAGGGCAAAATGCACTTGCTCATTAATTAATCACAGGTCCATGTTTAAAAGGATGGATGAATTTCTTAACCACGATAATTAAAGTCCCCAAGACATGTTTTGTTTTAGCTTGTGTTGTGTTTTCAACTACCTCCTATCCCCCAACATACAGAAATAGGTTACATGATATAATTAGCTCACAGATTTTACAGTTTATGTGCACATATACAAGTGCATTTTTTATTAACCTAATGCATTTTTGGCACAGTTTATGGCCTCCTACAATGACACAGTTACTGAAAATACAACTATAGAATATTACTACATGCAGATACAGTATTCAGTATACAGTAGTCAGGTAAGTATATACCTAATGTAAAAAATTATGATCATGATTCATATTAACACCCGCCCCTCCCCCTCCGCAGTCTGATCAGAGAACGGACTGTAAATGTTAAAACAGTTTTATATCTACAATGCAAATTCTTATATGTGTGGTCAACACAGAGTTAGGCTGAGCTCCGGACGCATTTGGGATGTGAAATGGAACGATAGCCAATTAAGAAGCGATTCAGACACAAATACAGTAGCAGCTGACTGTGTAGTGTTTTTATAACATGTATTTATTCTTGAAAAATTCTGACATATTTTCTAGAGTAAAGAGTGAGACAGTAGCTCATAGCACTATAGTAGATTTTGTTCCTTTAATCTTTTCAGAAACACAAATATACCCAATACCTTTGACCACACACTGTATTTGACTGTTCAAAAGAATATTTTTTTTAATCTGTAGAAAATGTAGTAATAGAGAGGAGAAAGTGCTGTGGGGTAATTGTAATTAAACGGAGTTTAAATGCATGGACACACCAGCTTTCACTGAAAATCCTTCAAGCGGAAGAGACACTGCAGAAATTTGAAAAAAGAACAAAGAAGGAAGATGTAGAGTTGGATTGGACTAATTGTAAATTAGGGGTCTTGTGCAAATCCCAGGAGGAAATCCGGGCATGGGCGTGTTTGATTTAGCATCCATTAAATGTGGCGCTCTCGAAATCAAGACTGCATTGAACTTGACTTGAAGGACAAAAAGTAGAAGGGGACCTTTTGTTTCAATCAAACTTTTTGACAATAAAAAATAAGACTCTGTCTGACCTGCTCTGATGTCATCCTAATTCATTATTACTGGTCAGGAGAAAAGATGTTTCACCTCATTGGAAGAAATTCTGAAAAGTGCCATCAAATTGAGTGATTTGCTTGATTATCATGCGTGGGATATTTCATCATAGCTTCCTTGAAGAAAAAAACTCCTTAATTTGACCCTCTATATTAAGTTCTGCAGAAAAGCAATTGAAATGTTATCAGTATACTTCATTCCTTAATTACTTTTGACAGACGCTTACTCTAAAGTTTAGATGAGTCGAGATATATTCTTTGAAGTAATATTTCCTCAACTTATGCCCAGTGTTCCTTTTGTATGAGCAGGTGTAAGCTTAGACTTTAGACTTTTTGACACCAAATTGTCACTTTGACAGGCACATCTCCAAGGGCACACCCGTGTCGGGCCAATACATCCAACTTGGCAAACGTGCGCAGTGAGCATGAAACTGAAGCTACACCAGTTTTTGTGCTATGACACAATTACGCAGATCAGGAAAATTGAGTCCTATTTGTAAAAAATAAAAAAAAAAATAAACATGTATTCTCTGTCCATTAATACAAAACATGTACAGTAGAATTGTGAATGACAATGCTATATTTTGGCAGCACGGTGACCAACTGGTTAGATCTTTTTCCTCACCGTTCTGCGGACCAGGGTCAAAATCCCGCCTGGGCCTGTGTGGAGCTTGCATGTTCTCTGCCTATGTGTTTTTTCTCCAGGCACTTCCTCCCACATCCCAAAAACATGCATTATTTGGAGACTCGAAATTGTCCCTCGGTGTGATTGTGAGTGCAGCTGTTTGCCTCGATGTGCCTGTTGATTGGCTGGCAACCAGTTCAGGGTCTACCCCGCCTCCTGCCCCTTGACAGCTGGGATAGCCTCCAGCGCTCCCACGACCTTTGTGAGGATTAATGGATGGAATACTATATTTTCTTCCACTAACACATCTGCTTTCACATCCTTCCAGGTAGTGTTTTGCTTTTGGGACTGATAAGACAGTTCTGTCACTGCATGGATAAACAAGGGGTGGATATGATAGATCTCATTAAAACCCATAGATCCTTAAAGTAACTCTTCACCTTAGCTCTAAGAGAAGACCACCTTTGGCCCCCTTTGCATTTTTAATGCCTCTGGAAAGGCATCACGCTTCAGGAATACTCCACCGCTGGCCCGGAACTGTTGGCTCTGATTCAATTTTCCGACAATTCAAGCAGGGGATTTACTGTGAAGCACCGTGTCTCGTTGAAAGCATTCCTCCCCTCATTTCAGACTCCCAGGGCATCCCGATGAACAAACACAACATCACTTTCCTATGCGTTCTCAAGGATGAGTCGAGACAGGAGGCTTTCGTCTTGCTTTTTCAGAGAATGAAAGGAAACCATCATGATGTTTCACACACTCATAAATCGGACGTTTACACCATGAGTTAAAAGAAGATGTAGAATCATAAAAGGGTTTAAAATTTTTCAAACCTGACAGATGGTTTGCCTTTGAAACTACTGTATGCCACTCGTGTTTGATTACACCTGCAGTGTTCAATGTTACTCATGTTACTGCACATAAGCTAGACAGAGCGGGATGTGCAAAAATGCTATTTTTGTACTGCGGTTAGTATGAAGAACTTGGATCCTGCATTCATTGTCAGTTAAATTACCAGAAAATTGCTTAGGTCTGTGCATTGTTATTGTTATTTTCCCCTTGTTTATGGTTGTAACATAACCACAATAAAACAACTGGCAATTAGACAAAATAAGCTTTTACAAAACTAACTAAAATGGGAATCATTGTAGCACAGATCATGCATTTTAACCATGAATGTTTTTTTGTTTGTTTTGTTTGTCCATTTTGTCAGGCCCCTTCCTGACCAGACCACAAGGTTGGGGGAATAGTTTCAATGTGACCCATGAATATTAAAATTAAAAATGTGTCATGCTTTAGTTTTGTTTGTCCGTTCGTTTTGTTACCGAGCACTG